>NC_084754.1:30125852-30163352 GCF_033978785.1 Entelurus aequoreus | reverse complement strand
TAATTACAAATATTTATGGTAAAGTAAATGACTGCATACATATTCAGCCACCTCCATGTCAGAATTTAGTACTAGAAGTGAACACCTAAGGCCTCATGTATCAAGCTTGCATTCACACAGTGACGCGTGCGACATTCAGACTCGGCCACGTTTGATTTTAACAATGCAGGACACAAAAAACTATTTTTTTCGCCATTGAATTTAAAGCTTCATATTCATATTAATATTTGTGAGCACATACACTATATCGCCAAAAGTATTTGGCCACCTGCCTTGACTCTCATTTGAACTTGAAGTGCCATCCCATTCCTAACCCATAGGGTTCAATATGATGTCGGTCCACCTTTTGCAGCTATTACAGCTTCAACTCTTCTGGGAAGGCTGTCCACAAGGTTGCGGAGTGTGATTATAGGCATTTTCGACCATTCTTCCAAAGGCGCATTGGTGAGGTCACACACTGATGTTGGTGGAGAAGGCCTGGCTCAGTCTCCGTTCTAATTCATCCCAAAGGTGTTCTATCGGGTTCAGGCCAGGACTCTGTGCAGGCCAGTCAAGTTCATCCACACCAGACTCTGTCATCCATGTCTTTATGGACCTTGCTTTGTGCACTGGTGCACAGTCGTGTTGGAAGAGGAAGGGGCCCGCTCCAAACTGTTCCCACAAGGTTGGGAGCATGGAATTGTCCAAAAGGTTTTGGTATCCTGGAGCATTCAAAGTTCCTTTCACTGGAACAAAGGGGCCAAGCCCAACTCCTAAAAAACAACCCTACACCATAATTCCTCCTCCACCAAATTTCACACTCGGCACAAATGTAGCGTTCTCCTGGCAACTTCCAAACCCAGACTGGTCCATCAGATTGCCAGATGGAAAAGCGTGATTCATCACTCCAGAGAAGGCGTCTCCACTGCTCTAGAGTGAAGTGGCGACGTGCTTTACACCACTGCATCCCACGCTTTCCATTGGACTTGGTGATGTATGGCTTAGATGCAGCTGCTCGGCCATGGAAACTACGGATGTCCGATAATGGCTTTTTGCCGATATCCGATATTCCCCAACTCTTTAATTACCGATACCGATATCAACCGATATCAACCAATACCGATATACAGTATACAGTCGTGGAATTAACACATTATTATGCCTAATTTGGACAACCAGGTATGGTGAAGATAAGGTCCTTTTTAAAAATAATAATAAAATAAAATAAGATAAATAAATTAAAAACATTTTCTTGAATAAAAAAGAAAGTAAAACAATATAAAAACAGTTACATAGAAACTAGTAATTAATGAAAATTAGTAAAATTAACTGTTAAAGGTTAGTACTATTAGTGGACCAGCAGCATGCACAATCATGTGTGCTTACGGACTGCATCCCTTGCAGACTGTATTGATCTATATTGATTTATAATGTAGGAACCAGAATATTAATAACAGAAAGAAACAACCCTTTTGTGTGAATGAGTGTAAATGGGGGAGGGAGGTTTTTTGGGTTGGTGCACTAATTCTAAGTGTATCTTGTGTTTTTTATGTTGATTTAATAAAAAAATTAAAAATTTAAAAATTTAAAAAACGATACCGATAAAAAAAAAAACGATACCGATAATTTCCGATATTACATTTTGAAGTATTTATCGGCCGATATTATCGGAAATCTCTAATGGGAACCCATTCCATGAAGCTCTCTGCGTACTGTACGTGGGCTAATTGGAAGGCCACATGAAGTTTGGAGCTCTGTAGCAACTGACTGTGCAGAAAGTCTTTGCACTATGCACTTCAGCATCCACTGACCCCTTTCTGTCAGTTTACGTGGCCTATCACTTTGTGGCTGAGTTGCTGTTGTTCCCAAACTCTTCCATTTTCTTATAATAAAGCCGACAGTTGACTTTGGAATGTTTAGGAGCGAGGAAATTTCACGACTGGATTTGTCGCATAGGTTGCATCCTATGACAGTTCCATGCTGGAAATCACTGAGAGCGGCCCATTCTTTCACAAATGTTTGTAGAAACAGTCTCCATGCTTGATTTTATACACCTGTGGCCGGGCCAAGTGGTTAGGACACCTGACTCTGATCATTTGGATGGGTGGCCAAATACTTTTGGCAATATAGTGTATATTATTTCATCTGGGCGGTCATTTCGCCACCTGTTGATCATGTGATCATGTGACTCCTTGGCCACGCCAGACAGACGGCAGCAGCGTGTGGTCGCGACATGATGATGTCACATATGCCACTGCTCCCGCAAGAAGCTTCTCCTGTGTTGTATTATTAAATTGAGTAATCAAACAAGAGTCAAAATCATTGTGTATCTTTTGTGACATCCTGGGGGGTTCACATGAAACTAATCTGTAGAAACTGAAGCAACATATTTTGCGACAACAAATATTTTATATTGAGATAATCAGTCACCCACCTCTTGTAAAGTTTTTGTATCACTGTAGCAACCGTCAGTTTTGGCCACACAACTCAATCTTCTTCTTCACTTTCTTCCTGACACAAAACATTTATTTTTCCCCCGCCTGTGTTCAGTTCTGGGAGACCCAGCAAGGACATGCTGACAGTCGCTCTGTGGTTTGCTCCAAACAGGACAAAGAAGCGCCTCCTACTGACTTGTGATTGGTCAGACTGTACATGCTGCATATGTAAAAGAAGGCGTGGTCTGCACGCCCGGACCACGCCTTCTTATAAATACGCATATCCTACTGCAGTGTTTTTCAACCACTAGTGTACCGTGAGATATTGTCTGGTGTGCCGTGGGACATTATGTAATTTCACCTAATTGGGTTAAAAATATTTTTTGCAAACCAGTAATTACAATCCGCACATAATGTGCCGTTGTTGAGTGTCTGTGCTGTCTATAGCTCGGCAGAGTAACCGTGTAATACTCTTCCATATCAGTAGGTGGCAGCAGGTAGTTAATTGCTTTGCGGAAGTTGGGAACATGGTTTGTCGCGATCACAATATGCAGACGACAGCGGGAGGCAGTGTGCAGGTGAAAAGGTGTCTAATGCTTAAACCAAAAATAAAGAAAAGGTGAGTGCCGCTAAGAAAAGGCATTGACGCTTAGGGATGGCTATGCAAAACGAAACTAAAACTGAACTGGCTGCAAAGTAAACAAAAACAGAATGCTGGACGACAGCAAAGACTTACAGCGTGTGGAGCAGCAGACGGCGTCCACAAAGTACATCCGTACATGACATGACAATCAAAAACAAAATAGGAAACACCTACACACTGGAAAACACCAAAAAACTCAAAATAAGTCACGCCGTGATGTGACAGGTGGTGACAGTACACCTACTTTGAGACAAGAGCTATAGTGATGCATGCTTGGTTATGGTTTCAATTTATATCCAACAATTGCGAGAACAGCATTTTACTGTCAATATCGGCTGCTGAGTTTCATTTTCTTATGTTTTCTTCTAGTGGTGTGCCTCGGGATTTTTCCAATGAAAAAAATGTGCCTTGGCTCAAAAAAGGTTGAAAAACACTGTCCTACTGAAAGTAGCTAATGAGGACTCAGTAGGAGGTGCTTCTTTCTCCTGCTATGGAAAACAACAGACAGGGTCCCATCCCCCAACGGACGACCATCCCCAGTATGATACGTACAACTTTAGAAGACTCTCCCTTATAGACGGCTTCGGATTGTTGATGAAAGTATCCCACAATGCATTGCCAGAAGCCATACTGGAAGGCGAGCAATACTTTGAGTCGTTAGATAAGAAGTCCCCTCGTCGTTATAATGGGGAAAACAGCTGTAAATGGATGCAAGGATCCGTACAAGATCGACAAGTCCGAGTGCAGCAGAGACCACCACATCTTCCCTAATGTCTCATACCCGAACTTTGTAAACGACTAATTTTTCACCTTGAAGGACTTTCAAAATGATAAGAGTCTAGAAAGCTATGACCTGCATGCTGGTACCAGCGAGCTTTTGTGAGAGGCCTAGTGGTTAGAGTGTCCGCCCTGAGATCGGAAGGTTGTGAGTTCAAACCCCGGCCGAGTCATACCAAAGACTATAAAAATGGGACCCATTACCTCCCTGCTTGGCACTCAGCATCAAGGGTTGGAATTGGGGGTTAAATCACCAAAAATGATTCTTGGACAAGTTTTGTGAATTAGCTTTCGCTACAAACACTATGATGCATATATTGGATAACTGTTTCAGATATCTATGTTTCTGTATCTGTCCCTATTTCAAATAAACCTTGAAAAAGAAAAAGAAAAGAAAAAAGTTATTTTTATCTAAACATGCCAGCGCTATACGAAAGACTTTGACTCTTGTTTGATTACTCAACGTAAAAGTGATTACAATATACAGGCAATGACTGTCGTAGTCGTACAGTACGTGACAGAGCCCTCCACATGTACCCGCGCGGTCTTGTGTGCCGCCACCCGCTTCTACCCACTGGAGTCATAGGAAGACATTGTGGCGAAGTGATCACCTAGATCAGGGGTGTCAAACTCAAGGCCCGGGGGCCGGATCTGGCCAGCGACATAATTTTATCTGGCCCGCAAACACCTGGAAAGGATATGTGTCACTAAAGTACCTAATATTTTCTCACTTAATGCAATTGATTCTTTTCATTTTGACAGAAAAAATATATGCACTGCTTGAAATGGCATACCTTTTTAAACTTGAATGGTATCTAATATTGCAACAAATATTACAGTATATTATCATACTTTCCAAATATGTTTTGGTCTAAATAAAAATACTTAACTTTACAGCAAACTACCCATCAAATTAATAAAAATGGTAATACATTTTACATTGTTCTTTGCAGCATATTACTGTAAATTGAAAAAAACTACTACTGTTTTTTGCGTTAAAATTGTGCTGACTGCGCTGCCAATTTTTGACTGTCAAATCTACAGTTGTTATTTTTAACGGTGTATATGGTGTAAACAGTGGCGTGCGGTGAGGTTAATGTCTGGTGAGGCACGACTGCATCATCACAGTCAGATTTACAAACATATGAACCTGCAGTGCAGGTGTACCTAATGTTGTGTCCCTGCGGTCGTTCGCGGCTCCTGCAGCGCGAGCATTGTTGTTTTTGCACTTTCAGGCTTCTTGTTAAGTGACTTTTTTTGGGTGGATTCGGTCTTGCACGTGGAGGGTTTGGGTGTGGGCTTCGGTTGGTGTGGCCGCGGCGCTCCCGTCGGGGGTGTATTCTGCGGCGGGGTTATGAGACGAGCCTCCAGTTTTATGATCGCTCAGCACGAGAAATACGTTACACACATACAGTTGTTGACAAAATACACTGTACATTATATACCTCAGCTAACTAAACTATGGAAATGTATAATATAATTCATATAGCAATACGGTCTCACTGCACAGCTGGCCAGCAGTTAGCCGAGTCATCCATGTTGAGGCACAAATCAGTGACGTGCCTCAACTGGCTGCTGATCACCGCACCGTCTCTTCTCAGTATTTGAACGGCAAATGTGAAAATAAAAATAAAAATAATCTAAAACTGGTGAAGTTAAATGGAAAATAACTTTAGTATTATCACTGGATACATATAACAATTTAATAAAAATTTTTTTCTTTTTACTTTTTTTTTTCTTTCCATGATGGCAGGTGAGGCCGTGCCTCCCCTGCCTCTAGTGACGGCACGCCACTGGGTGTAAATGGAAAAACGATACATTTGTTTTTACGGTAGAAAAACTGTCAGGTAAGTTGCCAGAATAAAAAAATAACTTGTACTGTTTTTTCATTACAATATAATGATGTAAAAACAATGTACATTTAACACAAAAATTCTGGCAACTCAGCTTCCAGCTTTTTCCGTTAAACCCCCCCACCCCCCCACCCCACCCCCCACCCCCCCACCCCACCCCCCACACGCCCCAACAAAAACAGTGGTACTGTTTTTCCGTTTACCGTAAAATGTTGTAAAAAATAAAAAAAAACTATTTTACAGTAAAATTTTGTAAATGTAAAAAGTTTTTACTGTAAAATCGACAGTCTGCTGAAAACAATTAATGTAATAAAGAATTAAATCCAGAGGCCAATTCATAAATTATTCACTGTTACAAGCGGCCCTCTGATAGCAGCCTTAACTGCCATGTGGCCCTCAATGAAAACCAGTTTGACATTAATAAACGGCCTCACAAATATTAATATGAACATGAGACATTAAATGCATTGGCGAAAATGTTAATTCTGTGTCCTAGCCTCAATCTTTTTACACTGTTAAAATCAAACGGGGGCTAAGGGGATTGTTCATATGTCTCTGATGTGCACATCAATCAATCAATGTTTATTTATATAGCCCTAAATCACAAGTGTCTCAAAGGGCTGCACAAGCCACAACGACATCCTCGGTACAGAACCCACATAAGGGCAAGGAAAAACTCACCCCAGTGGGACGTCGATGTGAATGACTATGAGAAACCTTGGAGAGGACCGCATACCCCCCCCCCACCCCCTCTAGGGGAGACCGAAAGCAATGGATGTCGAGTGGGTCTGACATAATATTGTGAAAGTCCAGTCCATAGTGGATCCAACATATCAGCGAAAGTCCAGGCCATTGTGGATCAATCACATCAATCAGTCTGAGGAGTAAAAGTTGGCACTTTTTTATGTGATCTGTTACCTAGCATCACTTAGGATGAAAATGTACATACGCTAGATATGAATATGTTGTGAGGCAGTGCAGTCAACATCAGTTTTGATACAGCTCAACTTCGCCGTGACAAAAGGCGTAGTGCAGGTTTTTATGCATTCGCAAGATTTGTACATGTGGCCCCTGGGCCTTCATTGCTCCAAACTTCGTCATGTTGCTGTGGAATTGGGAGTGAAGAGGTCTTTTGAAGTCCGGCCGCAAGTTCTCCATTGGATTAAGATCTGGGATTTGACTTGGTCCTTCTAAAATAGAACATTTATTGTTGAACCAGTTCTGCATAACATTTGGGGTTACGGTTTTATGGAAAATAAATCTCAAGGATTCAGTGCAGCTGTTGTGCCACACCGTGGTTCTAAAGGGGTTCTCCACCACACATCTGTAGAAGCTCCTAAGGATGGAGCTTGTTAGTCCCTACTGGGCGTTCTTCAGCAGACAGGAAGTTGAAGTTATTTTGCAGGTTGAACTAGATTGCTACCTTTACCATCCTTTCAGACCTGCTCCTGAGGTTCATCCCCACAACATGATGTTGCCACCACTATGCTTCGCGATGGTGATGACTTAATTGTTGTCTCATTAGACCAAAGAACCTTCTTGTTTATTTGGGCAATTTCCATGTGAGATTTTAACAGTAGCTTTCAATTTGCCCCACTTTCTCATTCAGCTGGGACAGGTGAAGAACCTATGCAAGTTGTGCATGTACAGTCTGACGCACTTAACTTCTTCAAGGTGGTGGTCCTGGTGGCCTCCCTTCTTTTTGCCCACTCACTCAGCTTGTGTCATTGTATTACCTGTTCTGTTATATGTGTGATTTCACCAAGAATAATTCCTAGTTTGTGAACCCGTTCTCAAACAATGGCAATAAAAACTATTCTGATTCTGATTCTTGTGAAGGCGGCCAGCTCTAGGGACATTTGGAAAAGTGCCATATCTTTCCATTTCCTAATAAAGGATTTAATTGAACTCTGTTGGCTGGCTAGTGAGTTATTTGGTACCTCCCCCTTCCTAAGCTTGTTGCTTGGAATGTTCTTTTGTCTTCAAGCAGAGACTGCACTGCTGCAGACACAGGTGTTTCTATTCTACAATCACCTGACACTCGGGTGATCTCCATTTCACCAATTGTGACGCTGCAGGCATCAATTATCCTACTTTCCTGTTTTGAAGCCGCACCTACCTAATTGTTGGCCAAATTCCCTTTTGCACCTTTTTTTTTTTTTTACACTGTGTCAGGTGATTGTAGAATAAAAACACCTGTGTCTGCAGCAGTGCAGTTTTTTGCATTGGAATTTTGTGAACTGAATTTTTTTACATCAAATTATTCAGGACAATTTATTGTGTTTAAAAATTCTGTGTTTTAATATTCAGTGTACAAAATAAAATTAACTGTAAAAAAATCAGTTGTATAAAAAGTTTAGTGTAAAAAAATCTGTGTATAAAAACTCAGTGTAAAAAAAAATTCAGTGTTCAGTGTAAAAAATAAAATAAAAACTGCTGAAAAATTCAGTGTTGTAAAATTTGCTGTTTCACAAAGCAAGACTTACTTCCGGTAAATTAAGACTGAAGCATTTGATCCTGTCTCAGAACCAGCCAATGAGGTGTCAAGTTTGAAGTCACATGACACAGGTTTTGCAAATCAGCATTAAAAACGGCAGTTAACTAGGCTACCTGGGTATAATACAACATAATAAACACTTCAAAGCGGATATTTTCAAACTATAGATATGATTCCAATGGTTAGAATCTAAACTTTTGAGTGACATACGAAGCTCTAGGAACGAGCAGAGTGGGCGGGGCTTGTTTACGGAGCAAAAAAGCCATAGTGAGTGTCAGACGGAGGCAAATGTCTACAGTGAAGTTCTGCATAGCAGTGATATTATATCGAATATATGGATGTGTTTTACCCTTTGTGTTCATGTTTTACCGTGTTTGTTGCATCTTTGTCGATTATAAAAGATGTCGATTAAGGAGGTGGTCTGCAGTAGAGGAGCAAAGTGAATATATTCTCAATATTCAGTGTTTTATTGTTCATAGTTAATATTGTAAATCCCACATTCTGTATTTTTATCTATATTCTGACTATCCTATAATTCATTAAAAAAACATTACATTTTCGAGGTGGTCTGTTTTGTTTTTCACTGAATTTGACACACAGAATGTACATGAAAATATGGAATGTGGGATTTATTTATGAACAATAAAACACTGAAAATATCAAATATATGAACGTCGCTCCTTCTTGATCGACATATTTTATAATCAAGCAAGAACACCAAAGATGCAACAACACAACAGAAAAGGAAGGCAAAAGGGTCAAAAACCTCCACATATTGAATATAATATCACTTCTGCAGAACTTTGTTGTAGAAATCTGCCTCCGTCTGACACTCACATTTGCGAAATCTCTGGCTTGTTGCTGGCCGGCCCACTCTGCCCTGTGCCTCCTCTGCATGAAGCAGTGCTTCCTATGGTCACCATAGTAACCCGTATGTCACTCAAAAGTGCAGATTCTAACCACTGGACTTTGAAAATATCCAGCGGGCCGTGTTGAAATGTTAATTATGTTGTATTATGCCCAGGTAGCCCAGTTAACTGTTTTTATTTATTTTTGCACCAGCCTGCACCAGGCCATTATTTGGTTACAATGGTTACTGTCCTGTATTTTTTTTCATACAAAAAACTTTAAATGTAAAAGCTATTGTAAACATACAAACAAAAAAACGAGAGATCAACATGAGGTAGGCTATCAAAAGACAAGAGATCAACAAGGCCTCAACATGGCAGTAGTGCAACAATTGTCAAATAGAATACCAATACTAAAAATAAATAAACTTTTTAAATAAAGCAGCCTACCGGGAAAAATAAAATTATGGTACCAAGTACTCAAGTATAAAACCCACCATCAAAACAGAACAATAATACTGTCACTTAAATAAAATAAAGGCTACAGTACTCCAAGTTTTAAATAAAGCAGCATACAGGAAAAATACAATTATGGTACCAAGTACTCTATAAAACCATCAAAACAGTAATACTGCAGCAAACGCAACCCCAGTAGCATTTTAATCTAAATTATGCAAATAACAGCCCATGGGCGGCTATTTGGACATAGGCGGTTATTAGGAAGAGGCGGTTAATTCACAAAATGGGGTCAGACCCCGGGCGGATATTAGGACATGAGCGGTTATTTGCCCAAGGGCGTTTATTTGGTAATATACGGTACTTGTTCTTATGCTATCTGAACTCACTATGTTCTCTGCTCGCTGTACATATCCTACCAAGTCAGACCTACACTGTTTCAATGCCCATTTCTCTGATGATGCAATTGTTGATGACTGAAGTGCTGATATCAACCAAACCCTCCTCATCCCACCCCCCGGATTGTAAATAATGTAAATAATTCAATGTATATACTCTGATGATTAACTTGTGTGATGACTGTATTATGATGATAGTATATATCAGTGACGTGCAGTCAGGGGAGGCAGGTGAGGCGGGGCCTCACGTGCCATCATGGAAAGAAAAAAAATGTAAAAAGAAAAAAAAAAAATTAAATTGTTATATGTATCCAGCGATTATACTATAAAGTTATTTTCCATTTAACTTCACCAGTTTTAGATTATTTTTATTCAAAATCGCTGAATTTTCACATTTGCCGTTCAAATACTGAGAAATGACTTGCGGTGAGTCACCAGCCAGTTGAGCCTCACCATGGATTGCGCAATGACTCGGCTAACTGCTGGCCTGCTGTGCAGTGAGACCGTAATGCTATATGAATTATATTATACATTTCCATAGTTTAGTTAGCTGAGGTATATAATGTACAGTGTATTTTGTCAACAACTGTATGTGTGTAACGTATTTCTTGTGCTGAGCAATTATAAAACGGCTGCGAAGACGCACTGGATGAGGCTCGCAGTAATCCCGCCTTATGGTGGTAGAGGGCGGTAGTGATCCCAGATATGATTCTTGCGACTACTCGGCTGCAGAAGAAGTGACAACAAGCAGCAACAGTTAGAGATCGTTTATTTTTTCCGCTCGCCTGGACTTTTAACATGGAGGATTACATATCTAAAATAAAACAGTTTTCTAAACAGGACTTTCAATCGAAGCAGGAGGTAATAATTAAAGGAACATCTCCATCGAGACAGAGAGACTTTTAAAACTGAAGAAAGATAAGGAAGACTTCTATAAACAAGTTATCAATGCTTTTGTTCAGAAGGAGCGGCGCATGGACTTCATTTATAAGTAAAGGTAAGACCATAATAAGGTTTTTTTTATTAAATGTGCTTTTTTGTGTGCTACAGTTTGTATGTGTAAAGTTAAGTTAAAGTACCAATGATTGTCACACACACATTAGGTGTAATGAAATGTGTCCTCTGCATTTGACCCATCCCCTTGTTCACCCCCTGGGAGGTGAGGGGAGCAGTGGGCAGCAGCGGCGCCGCACCCGGGAATCATTTTTGGTGATTTAACCCCCAATTCCAACCCTTGATGCTGAGTGCCAAGCAGGGAAGAATGCTGGTATGAGCTTTTAAACATAACCCGTTAACTGCTGCCAATCAAATGGTGAATAAGATACTCTAAAGGGTTCATATGTTTGTAAATCTGACTGTGATGAAGTCAGTGCCTCACCAGCCATGAACCTCACCGCACGTCACTGGTATATATTTGTACCATGAATTGATTTACGTGGACCCCGACTTAAACAAGTTGAAAAACTATTCGGGTGTTATCATTTAGTGGTCAATTGTACGGAATATGTACTGTACTGTGCAATCTACTAATAAAAGTTTCAATCACAACCTTGAGACCTCCAATATCGGGAGGTGGGGGGTAGGGGGTGGGGGGTGGTCGGGGGCGTGGTTATTTACAGCTAGAATTCACCAACTCCAGTATTTCATATATATTTCTTATATATATATATATGTATGAAATACTTGACTTTCAGTGAATTCTAGCTATATATATATATATATATATATATATATATATATATATATATATATATATATATATATATATATATATATATATATATATATATATATATATATAGAAAGAAAAAAAAATACTTGAATTTTAGTGTTTCGTTGGCTATCCTTTAGATGGCAGTATTGTCCTATTTAACTTCTCCGTTCATTGGGCAGGCAAGCTTATTGTGGGAAAGCGGATGTGAGAACAGGCTGTCCCCACTCAGTCTCAGGTCCGCATTGAGCTGGAGGGGGCGTGGCCTCCAGCTCCGGCTGAATACCGGGAGTTTGTCGGGAGAAAATCTCTGCCGGGAGGTTGTTGGGAGAGGCGCTGAATACCGGGATTCTCCCGCTAAAAACGGGAGGGTTGGCAAGTATGCAGTCAATCAATCACCTGTGTCACGTGACTTCAAACTTGCCACCCCATTGGTTGGTTCTGAGACGGGGTCGATTGCTTCATTCTTAATTTACTGGAAGTGAGTTTTCCTTTTTGAAGGAGCAATTTGCTTTTATTTTAGTCACTGAATTTTTAAACACTCGCATTTTGCTAACAATTTTTTTTTTGTCCTCACAATTTAATGGGAAAAAAAATTCAGCTCAAAAAACGCAAACAATGTAGTTACATATTAATTCAGTAGTAAAGACACAAATTAACCATACCCACGTGTGGATTAGCCGCATTAGTGTTGTGATTAACTATACACGAGAAGTATTATAGACTAATCTGGATAATATCTGGACGTAGAAAACTCTTATTTCTCAGTTTAGCCCGGGAGCTTTGTTTATTTTTTTTTACCTCTTGGTCGAACGCGGGCATTTTTTCTACTTCCGATTAGTGAAGCGCAATACATCCTGTTACAGCAGTAAGGATACAGGCTTTCACAATAAATGTTTAAGCAGTAAACATAACAATTAGCACACATTGAAACACAAAATATTTACACAGGCACTTGTGTTCATTCATAAATTTAACAAAATACACGGCATTAAGTAGCCTACCAGGAAGCGCTGTCTTTGTCCTCCTCCTCCTGCGCCCCGAAACCGCTCAAGTCGCCTTCTTCGGTGCGTGACGATTTTCACTTTCAGGGCCTGTTAGTAATGCTGGATTCACGGGTTTTTCCTCGTTCGATGATCGAGTCAATCTTCTTTGGCTTTGGGGTCCGTCGTGTGCATTTTAACATGAATTGATTTACGTGGACCCCAACTTAAACAAGTTGAAAAACTTATTGGGGTGTTACCATTTAGTGGTCAATTGTATGGAATATGTACTGCACTGTGCAATCTACTAATACAAGTTTCAATCAATCAAAAAAACGGATTTAACTGACCCAAAAGCGATGGTGAGTTGTGTCCGCATTGAAGTTGTATTTAACAATTAAGGCTCGCCACAAGGATATTTTTTCGAAGGTAAGTTACAAATGCTGTTAACATAATCGATAAATGTCATAGTAAGCTAATACATTAGTACGTTTTCCACATACTCCTGGCGCAAATGGGCTGCTAACTTCAGGCTAAAGTTAGCTTTTGTTACGCTAACGTCAATTCATTATGTGTGTGTTACTTTAGCAGCATGTTTAGCCATGTTTACATTCAGTGACGGTGTGGTTATCTCATTGTGAGTACGTTCTGTCAGCACGTAACTTGATATGTTAAACAGGTTACTGTTATACGTAGAGTCTGCTAGCTTTAGCCTAAAAGCCACAAGTGACGTGCAGCCCCTTTAAGGAATCAGGAATTAATTGATTATTTTATTACATGGTTTGCACAAATTAAAGAGAGTGGGGTTGTATGATATCTGTTGTAATTGCACTGGCAGACAAGGCCAAGTTGAGCATATGTGTTCCTCATCCATCACTCATATTTTGGGCATGTTTATGTTCATTGTACTTTAACACATTCTGAGAAATAAAGCCACAATTGCTGAAGTAGAATGTTTTTGTTTTTTGGCTTTTTTGGAGTAATGAACTTTGATTCCACTGTTACCACTTTATCTGTGTGTAATACACAATCCTTGGATCAGAAATTTGCTGTTGGGTGGAAACCTTATATGTCTAAAACCATTCCTTTATTGTTATTATTTGTGAAAATAGCAGATCTGCAAGCTTACAATGGGTTGAACTTATAGATCTGCTGCTATTTTCACAACTTATGTGTGACACTGCCCAACAGCAATCTCCAATACTTATTGACCTAAATTAATTTGTTAAAAGACTATACTTATATTATACTTTTTATTCTTTTTTTTGGACTAAAACTAGACTAAAACCTTTTTGACTTTTTATCGACTAAAACTAGACTAAAACCCTTTTGAGTTTTCGTCGACTAAAACTAGGACTAAAACTATCACATATAAAAGTGACTAAAATGTGACTAAAACTAATAAGCATTTTAGTCCAAAAGACTAAGACTAAATGTAAGATGGTTGTCAAAAACAACACTGATTGTGTGTGAATGTGCTGCCACTCTTCAGGGACGGACATGCTCTATCACAGTGGTCCCCAACCACCGGTCCGTGACGCATTTGATACCGGGCCGTAGAGAAACATTAAAATAATTAATAAACGACTGCATTTTCTCCGACTTAACTTTCGCCTGTCCCACTAGACACACCAATGAGCTTGTTTATACATGCACAATAAAACTCCTTATAGGAAGTTGCCATTTGTTATAACTTTGTGACATGATACGAAGCACATTAATGAACATATAACATATACCGTAATTTCCGGACTATAAGCCGCACCTGACTATAAGCCGCACCAGCTAAATTTAGGGGAAAATACAGATTGCTCCATATATAAGCCGCACCCGACTATAAGCCGCAGGGTTTTGATGTGTAATTAGCGTAGTATATAGGGGTTCCTGCTACCACGGAGGGGATTGTCGGGACAGAGATGACTGTTTGGGAACGCAAAGCGTCCCATTTATTAACAATAAATCTTTCAATCATTCAATCAAACTTTCACATCTTTGACATGGCAAACAGCATTCGTGCAGAGTACAAATAATACAACAGTGCAAAGTAATACAAAGTGCCCGCCTGTACGTTATCAAAATAACCAGCCTACCGGTATATGAAAAGTCAGTCTTTAATCATTGTGTCATCGTCTTCCTCCTACGTACTAAAACCACCGAAATCCTCTTCGTCGGTGTCGGAGAAGAACAGGTCGCAAATAAGCCGCACCCTTGTATAAGCCGCAGGGACCAGAACGAGGGGAAAAAGTAGCGGCTTATAGTCCGGAAATTACGGTAAATGTGACAGATTGTAGCCAAAGGCTGATTTCCATCTGCATCTCATTGCAAAGAAACAAGCCCAGGGCTCCCGCTAATTCAGCGTTATAGTGAGTTGTATTTTTCATGCCCCTTTTCTTGCTGTAATTTTATCTGGCACATGTGAAAAGCCGGTCCCTGAAAATAATGCCTACATTAAAACCGGTCCGTGGTGCAAAAAAGGTTGGGGACCCCTGCTCTATCACACTGGAAAATTCCATAAATTAGCCGCAACACTATATAAAGTGTATGGTTCCAAAAAGTAGCAGTTTTCTGCTAAATTTGGTTGACACTAGTCTTGTTCCGATGTACCGGTACCAAAATTGTTTGGATACTTTTTTGTACTTTTCTAAATAAACCTTTTGAGAGGAGGTATAGTACCGAATATGATTCATTTGTATCGCGGTACTATACTAATACCGGTATACCGTACAACCCTAGTAGACACATAACAGGGGGTGAAACTTACTTTTTAGCTCAACACCAGTTTGCAAAAAATAGTTTTCACATTGACGTGAAAGTTTTTTCTTTCATTCCCATCAAAAACTCCAAATTAAATTGACCATGATTTGAATGATAAAAGCAATAAAAGGTGAATAATTTTGCAAGGCACTGTATATGGCAACGTGTACTAGAGCAACACTACTAAAGTAGGTTTTACACTCACCCGTTCATTTGGCACTGCAGGTCATTGGCACAGGGGCAATTGTCACGAGGACCCTCCTGATCCCAGGCCAGCATGTCCATCAACAGGTTGGGTTGGTTCAGGCAGGACTCCCCTTTTCCTGGTTTGGGGTTGCACACCGGGAATAAAAGCTCTGCAGAGAAACAAGCGGGTGGATGAACAACAGAGGGCCAGACATTTGAAGACAGTTTCTGCAGTTTTTCCAAAATCAAACTGAAGTATTTTAAAGGCCTACTGAAACCCACTACTACCGACCACGCAGTCTGATAGTTTATATATCAATGATGAAATCTTAACATTATAACACATGCCAATACGGCCGGGTTAACTTATAAAGTGACATTTTAAATTTGCCGCTAAACTTCCGGTTCGAAACGCCTCTGAGGATGACGTATGCGCGTGACGTAGCCCGGCGAACACGGGTATGCCTTCCACATTGAAGCCAATACGAAAAAGCTCTGTTTTTATTTCATAATTCCACAGTATTCTGGACATCTGTGTTCGTGAATCTGTTGCAATCATGTTCATTGCATTATGGAGAAGGAAGCTGAGCAAGCAAAGAAGAAAGTTGTCGGTGCGAAATGGACGTATTTTTCGAACGTAGTCAGCAACAACAGTACACAGCCGGCGCTTCTTTGTTTACATTCCCGAAAGATGCAGTCAAGATGGAAGAACTCGGATAACAGAGACTCTAACCAGGAGGACTTTTGACTTCGATACACAGACGCCTGTAGAGAACTGGGACAACACAGACTCTTACCAGGATTACTTTGATTTGGATGACAAAGACGCAGACGTGCTATTGTGAGTATGTAGCTTTGGCTTCTAAACATTTGATCGCTTGACCGTATGTGCGCAACTTTTTTTTGCGTATGTACGTAACTTTTTTAAAATATATAAGCTTTATGAACCTTGGGTTAGGTGAACGGTCTTTTGGGCTGAGTGATTGTGTGTGTTGATCAGGTGTTTGAATTGTATTGGCGTGTTCTATGGAGCTAGGAGCTAGCAGAGGAGCTAGGAGCTAGCATAACAAACACGCAGGTGTTTTTATGCAGGATTAATTTGTGGCATATTAAATATAAGCCTGGTTGTGTTGTGGCTAATAGAGTATATATATATGTCTTGTGTTTATTTACTGTTGTAGTCATTCCCAGCTGAATATCAGGTACCGTGAGTATGCAGCCTTGGCTGCTAAACATTTGATAGCTTGACCGTATGTGCGCGTCACGTACGTAACTTTTTAAAAATATATAAGCTTTATGAACATTGGGTTAGGTGAACGGTCTTTTGGGCTGAGTGATTGTGTGTGTTGATCAGGTGTTTGAATTGTATTGGCGTGTTCTATGGAGCTAGGAGCTAGCAGAGGAGCTAGGAGCTAGCGTAACAAACACGCAGGTGTTTTTATGCAGGATTAATTTGTGGCATATTAAATATAAGCCTGGTTGTGTTGTGGCTAATAGAGTATATATATGTCTTGTGTTTATTTACTGTTGTAGTCATTCCCAGCTGAATATCAGGTCACCCCCGGCTCTCACAGCATCTTCCCTATCTGAATAGCTTCAACTCCCCACTAGTCCTTCACTTGCACTTTACTCATCCACAAATCTTTCATCCTCGCTCAAATTAATGGGGAAATTGTCGCTTTCTCGGTCCGAATCTCTCTCACTTCATGCGGCCATCATTGTAAACAATAGGGAACTTTGCGTATATGTTCAACTGACTACGTCACGCTACTTCCGGTAGGGCAAGCCTTTTTTTTATCAGATACCAAAAGTTGCAATCTTTATCGTCGTTGTTCTATACTAAATCCTTTCAGCAAAAATATGGCAATATCGCGAAATGATCAAGTATGACACATAGAATAGATCTGCTATCCCCGTTTAAATAAAAAAAATTCATTTCAGTAGGCCTTTAAAATTGCACTTTATAAGTTAACCCGGCCGTATTGGCATGTGTTGCAATGTTAAGATTTCATCATTGATGTATAAACTATCAGACTGCGTGGTTGGTAGTAGTGGGTTTCAGTAGGCCTTTAACACTGAAGAGGCAGTGATATCTATGGATGCAGAAAATGCATTTGACCGAGTGGAATTATCTACTTTATGTCCTGGAGAAGTTAGGCTTTGGCAACTGTTTTATTCCATGGTTTAAGCCTCTATATTCGTTTTCTGAGGCCTTGGTAAGGACTAGGGTTGTCCCGATACCAATATTTTGGTACCGGTAATATCTATGTCTCTTACAAGTATCATCCCTGCAGGACGAGGATCAGCTAAACATGCTTCACTACACCACGTAGGAGGATTCAATAGCTCACCGGCGTCACCGCTAACAAAAGCTAGCGTTCCTCAATGTAAACAAATGCATTGGGTGGATCTACACCTGACATGCACTGTAATGATACCAAGTACAAGAGCGTATCTAGTCGATACTACTATGATTATGTCGATATTTTTACTGTCACAAAATCTTTTTTAAAATGTATATCATGTTTATAAACTTGGGAAATGCACATGAGAACTTTAAATATGACCAATGTATGATCCTGTAACGACTTGGTATCGGGTTGATACCTAAAATTTGTGGTATCATCCAAAACTAATGTAAAGTATCCAAACAACAGAAGAATAAGTGATTATTACATTTTAATAGAAGTGTAGATAGAACATGTTAAACACGGAAAATAAGCAGATATTAACAGTAAATGAACAAGTATATAAATAAACAATTTTTTACAGCATTGTCCCTCATAATTTTGACAAAATAATAGAATGATAAATGACACAATATGTTGCTGCATATGTCAGCAGACTAAATTAGGAGCCTTTGTTTACTTACTTACTACTAAAAGACAAGTTGTCTTTTATGTTCGCTATTTTATTTAATGACTAAATTGTTCTTAGATTGCAATAAGAAACATGTGTTTAATGTACCGTAAGATTTTTTGTTAAAATAAAGCCAATAATGCAATTTTTTTGTGGTCCCCTTTATTTCAAAAAGTATCGGAATACATTTTGGTACTTCTACCAAAATATTGGTATCGGGACAACCCTATTCCCAAGTTTTTAACTGAACTATTAGCCCTGTGCTACTTAAAGTCCCCCTACCCCTCATGCCCCCCTTGACACCTTACCAACTATTTGAGACGTTCTAAATTAAAGTACCGTATTTTCTGGACCATAGAGCGCACCGGTTTATAAGGCACACTGCCAATGAGCGGGTCTAGTCAGGTCTATCTTCATACAAAAGACGCACCGGATTACCGGATTATAGGAAGCATTAAAGGGGTCATACTATTATATATTTTATGTAATGTAAAACAAAATGTAAAACACTTCCTTGTGGTCTACATGACATGTAATGGTGGTTCTTTGGTCAAAATGTTGCATAGACTATGTTTTACAGATCATCTTCAAGCCGCTTTCTGACAGTTGCTTCCAGATGCGCCGTTTTTTGGGCAGTCTTATTTACGTGGCTCACTTCGGCAGCTTCTTTTCTCCGTCATCTTTGGTGTAGCGTGCAAGGACGGGAGTGGATGAAGTGTCAAAAGATGGAGCTAACTGTTTTAATGACATTCAGACTTTACTTCAATCAATAATGGAGCAGCGTCTCCTCATCCGTGGCTCATTAGTGCAACAATGTGTCCTGTGAAAAACCGTCCGACCGGAACTCTCTAATAAATACATTTCCTAGGGTGAATAATGTAAACTCACTACACCGGTATGTTTTAGTGCTTTCATGGCGAGTTTACTGACAGATATAAGTAAGAACTTTACACTACTTTATATTAGAAATGGCAACAGCGGAGGATAAATGTCACATAACAAGAAGATAGAGAAAAAGAAGCTTATCGACTACGGTGTCACCACGGACTACAAAGGCGGACGCATGCAAATTTTCAGGATTTATGCAGATCCCGAATACAGATCAGCGGGTACCAGAAGGTAAGAAAAGTTGCTTTTGCATAATATTGTGAAACAAAACGCCAGATAATATGTCTTACCTTATACACACACCATAATAATACTCGTATGTTGAAGCACAGTACAATCCATCAAGCGGTGCGGCTTCATAGCTTACCAAAGTCGTACTAAAACATTTTGATGGATTTTTGAGAGCCGTGCGTAATGTTCTATATTTTCAATGGAACATTTAAAATGTTGGTGTTGTTTACTTGAGTCATATTGCAGTCTACACGTATCTCTTATGTGTGACTGCCATCATATTGCAGTCTACACGTATCTCTTATGTGTGACTGCCATCTACTGGTCACACTTATCATTTCACCATGTACCAAATAAAACAGCTTAGAGGTCGGTAAGCACAACCACAATTATTCCGTACATTAGGTTGTAAGGCGCACTTTCGGTTTTGAGAAATTGAAAGGATTTTAAGTGCGCCTTATAGTCCGAAAAATACGGTAAATTATCCCCATACACAGCTCCATATGTTACTTCTCCTGAGGTGTCAAAGGGCACTCACCAATATGCTGATTGGCTGAATGGTAAGGGCAGTGATATCAGTTGCTTGTTGTGCTCATACAGTATACTGTAGTCCTGATACACTCCCACATGTTTTGTTTTGTAGAATTAGGTAGTAACCTGGGGTAGGTTAAATCTGTAACTGTTAGTCAGTCTTCAATCACTGATGAGTTACCTCGTTGGAAGGCACAGCAGAGGTCCGGTCTGCAGTCACTCTGACCCTGACAGATTGTTCCTTCTGTTCCCTGAGTGGCGTTGACTGTACACTGGCCCCAAACACACGTCTGTTTTGAGCAGCACTCCTCGTCTTTAGTACACGGCTGAGCAGGGAACACGTTCACATATGCAAACTGTCATTTGAATATTCAATACCGTTATTACAATTCTCCTGCTCAAATTCCCTTTCCAAAAGTATGTTTACCTCATCAGTATCTGTTTGCTAACTGACAGAATGAGATGGTAAGGGTTGATGGATCAGGCATGGTGATTTTCCAGTAGTTGAGGTTAACAAAAATCTAGCAGCATACCTGAGATGTTCTAGTGTTAATCTGAGGTCATGTCGTCACTGGGATGTCAGTCTGTAAACCTGAAAACAATCAGAAAAAACAAAGAACTTCCTACCATATCAGTTGGTATGCAGGGCAGGCACTTGGAGTTGTCCGTCTCATACCAACAATACTTCAGTTCGCCACAGTCCTCGTCCACCAGGCATTCCTGTGGTGTGAGAGACAGGTAGAACCACTGATTAGGCACAGAAGTAAAAATTTTCAACTTTCAGACTGACAGTGGAGAGTTTTTCTTGCAAACATGTAGACTTTGGAAGCATTTATTCATAAATCTAGAACATAAATATGAGACATCTGTAATTATCTCTTCTCTTTTATTG
Source organism: Entelurus aequoreus (assembly GCF_033978785.1). Classification (NCBI taxonomy): domain Eukaryota; kingdom Metazoa; phylum Chordata; class Actinopteri; order Syngnathiformes; family Syngnathidae; genus Entelurus; species Entelurus aequoreus. Next base: position 30,142,431 of record NC_084754.1, on the reverse strand, counting down.
ATGTTTACCATTTTTTTTGTGTCTGCTGTTACTTCCTCATTAGTGTTTGGTACTTTACACCTGCGTTTCTAGATCTATTGTCCTTTTTAGGATTATTCTGGTGTAAATACCAGCTGTTGACAAGACCTATTCATTTGTCATTGGTGATCAGGATTGACTGCAGCTGGTAGCTATAGTGTCTCTTTGGCAGCATAAAATTATTAATTTATTATTGCACTCATTAGACCAGGGGTGTCAAAACTCATTTTAGCTCAGGGGCCGCATGGAGGAATATCTGTGCACACGCGGGCCGGACTATTAAAATCATGGCATTAAAACAAAAAAATAAAGACAACTTCAGATTGTTGTCTTTGTCTTACTTTGGTCAAAAATAGAACAAACACATCTTGAAAATATTACAATAAAAATATAGGAAAAAATACCGGCAGTGGTAAAGTTTAGATCCATGAAGGAAAGAAGAAAGTGAATGAATGTTTATAACTGAATAAATTTACATATGCAAAAAAATTGTTTTCTTTTGTATTATTATTTTAATGAATTAGGTACAGTTTATGACAACCTTTTTCCAAAACACAATATAGAATGTGAGATATAACAGCATAATGCATACATTTATCATTTGTTTTCAAAACGATTACAAAAAAGTGGGACCCCAAATATGTACTGTGGGACCCCATTTTTATGACTTGATGGGGTCCCTGGGACCCCATTTGGAAAATGTCATAGTGCCAACACTGATGGAGTATTGGTGCGTGCAAAACAGCAGCAGGCGGCTGTGGCCAGCGGGCCGGTTCTAATACTAATCAAATATCATCCCGGGGGCCATAGATAATTCAGACTTTGACACCCCTGAATTAGCCTGATTAATAGAAGAAAGTCATGATCCGAGGAACTCAGTGAAGATCTAAGAAGGCAACGGCAAATTCCAAGATCATCAGTTCAAACTCTTTATTTATTTGGGTATTTGGATGTGTCATCACTTTGCAAATGTTAAATGTGACCCTCAAATGAAAAGAAATGTTCAGAAACAACCAAGGATCCACCAAGGCTCAAGACTGCCGTGAACTGGAAACTGCTAGAACACTATTGTCCACAGTGAAGACAGTTTGATGTTGTAATGCAGTGAGTGTGTTACGGTGCACGCGCAGTCTGCGTCTCCCTCATCTGCGGGAGCACTTGGAGGATCCACTGACAGCGCGCCCGGACACGCCCATGCTCGCGCTGAGAGCACCGCGCCCACGCAGCTACAAGCCTGCTGATGATTGGCAATCGACACACCTGCAATTGATGAGGGCGAGCCGCTTAAAAGACCAGTGGACCCATGGATGGACGCGGGAACTTAGTTTTCTCATGGTGACCCGTAAGCGAAGCTTTATGCTCTCTTTTGCTCTCTCTCTCCGTCATTCTTCCCCGTGTTTGATTTGTCTCCTGTCATCTTCCTTGTGCCCGCAGTGTTTTCCTTCCGTTGCCCTGGATTTCGACTGCCTCTCTCGTTCCTTGACTACTCGCTTGCCCCTGGACTCTGACGCCTCTCTCTCGCCCCGGATCACCTGCCTGCCCCATGGACTGCCTCGTTTGCTCTCGTCAACACTTGGTAACACACTTCAGCTAACTACACACATAGTCTTACACCACACACTCATTACCTTTTGGATCTGGTTCACACTCCATTTCCTTAGTTTATTATATTAGTATTGTTTGTTCTTATTATATATATTGAATATATCTATATATATAATAAAACATTCATACTGTCCCCTGGTGTATGTTTGCCGTCACCTCCCCTTAGTCTAACTATTACAGAGAGGGTCCTAAATGTTTGTTTTCCATCTCATACAAATCTGATACCAAAGTCAAAGTTGATCTTATTTTGACAAAAATATTTTTTGTGACTTTCTGGGCCAGGTAGGGGTGTCCGAACCTTTTTCACCAACGGACGCATTCCAAAAAGTTAAAGAATGTGGCGACATTTTGATATTTTTCTAATTTGTGAAAAAAAAGCTAAAAACAGACATTACAGTGTGTTTGAAGACAACACAAATGTGGGTGACAATATTTGCCACATTCTTTAACTTTCTGAATGCGTTCGTTGGTGAAAAAGGTTTGGACACTCCTACCCAGAAAGTCTCTCACTCTCACTCTCTCACTCCCTGCCCAGAAAGTCACAAAATGAATGTGTTTTTGTTATGTGGAGAAAACATGGCGTATTGTATGTGTCATTTCTTCTTTTCTAGTTTTTTAAATTGCATTATTGGCTTTATTTTAACAAAAAAAACCTTAGGGTACATTAAACATGTGTTTCTTATTGCAAGTTTGTCCTTAAATAAAATAGTGAACATACAAGACAACTTGTCTTTTATTAGTAAGTAAGCAAACAAAGACTCCTAATTTAGCTGATGACGTATGCAGGAACATATTGTGTCATTTTCCAATTTAATTATTTTGTCAAGATTATTAAGGACAAGTTGTATAAAATGAATTATTAATCTACTTGTTCATTTACTGTTAATATCTTCTTACTTTCCCTTTTTTTACATGTTCTATCTACACTTCTGTTAAAATGTAATAATCACTTATTCTTCTGTTGTTTGATACTTTCCATTAGTTCTGGATGATACCACAAATTTGGGTATCAGGATCATACATTGGTCATATTCAAAGGCTTTATGTGTCCAGGGACATATTTCCTGAGTTTATCAACATAATATAAAAATTTTTTAAAACGAAAGAAGATGTTGTGATGCCAACAAAATATTGATGTAATCATAGTAGTATCGACTACTGTACTTGGTATCATTACAGTGGATGTTAGGTGTAGATCCACCAATGGCATTTGTTTCCATTTTGACGCCGGTGAGCTACGGTGTGTAGTGAAGCCGGTATTTTTCAGAGGTGGTATAGTACAGAATATGATTCATTAGTATCGCGGTACTATACTAATATTGGTATACTGTACAAACCTATCTGGGAGTCTTTTGAAGTTTTATTAGTTTTCAAATTTCAGCTTTTTTGTCATTAAAATATGTCTTTTTGCACCTTTCACTTACCTTTTTCACTGTTTATTTTTTATTTTTGGTTAGTTTTTTTTTGGACAATATGCTGTGGGCCAACAAAAGTTGAGCTGTGGGCCACACTTTGGCCACTCCTACCCTAGACTAAGTTGTTTACAGCTTTACTGTACTCTGACAGTACAGTCAGTATGATGCAGTACAGTTATATACTACTGCTGCAGTATACATAGTAATACTCACCAATCATTTTCCAGGAGAAATAGGCAGATTTGATTCATTAGATTATATTTCCTTTCTTATGTAATGTACCTTCATTTTCAGGATGAATATTACTTAAAATAAGAATATTGGTAAAACATAGGAAATACTTGGTCCCAAAAATATATTTATTTTTAGTCAACAAGTAGCTCAACAATTAATTTCTGTTAGATGTGCACTTTTTTAGTGTCCACTTTTTAAAGTATTGGGTGATGCAGACCTGTGGTGTGTCACTGCAAACTACAACACTACTGCCACCTGCTGGTCAAATGTAATTCAAACAATGGACTTTTCATTTAAACATCCAAGGCTCCCTATAACCTCATGCCAGTTAAAGAAACCTTTGCAAAACACATAAATAGAAGGTGATGTCAAAGGGGGGAAAATTATGCAAAACTAACTTTTCTATGGGGGGTTTTTGTGTATTTGGGATCTGCATGAATGGCAACTTCACTTTTTATTTTAGTTTTGCCTATCGTTAACAATCATTATGAAAGACAAGAACACACTTTTTTGGGGGGGGTGGGGTGGGGTGGGGGTGGGGTGGGGGGGGGGGGTGTTAAAGATGATAAAAAAATGCTTGGGAAATGCGTTGTAGGCTTCAAAGCCTTCTAAAATAACTTCAAAACCCTCCATTAACGTTTTATATAAACGCAAGTCTATATATATTGTAGTAACAGACACATTCATAACAATATGTAATATGTTCAATATTTACCATATTTTGGTCATTTTAATCATTGTCGGAACTCATTATTTGGCGCGATTATTTCCGTTTCCATGGCCTAGTGGTTACAGTGTCCGCCCTGAGATCGGTAGGTTGTGAGTTCAAACCCCGACCGAGTCATACCAAAGACTATAAAAATGGGACCCATTACCTCCCTGCTTGGCACTCAGCATCAAGGGTTGGAATTGGGGGTTAAATCACCAAAAATGATTCCCGGGCGCGGCCACCGCTGCTGCTCACTGCTCCCCTCACCTCCCAGAGGGTGATCAAGGGTGATGGGTCAAATACAGAGAATAATTTCACCACACCTCGTGTGTGTGTGTGACAATCATTGGTACTTTAACTTTAACAGTGCACATCCGACTTCTGACAACAACCACTTCCGGATACAAATCGCTTGTGTGTGTTCTAATCTTGGCAGATTTGGTAACAGACAACGAAGACAACTATTTTTGGACAAACGAGGATTCACAACCTTATCTTTTTGAAGCTGAGTATACTGAGGATGAACTACTGTTTCTAGAAGCCAGCATGTAGGAAGAGTGAGACGTTGGAGCAGACGGAAGCCGAGAGAGTGAGGTGAAAGTGACTCGAAGCTGCAAAATGTGGAATTTGAAGTCAAGCTATTTTGACATAAATGGAGTGCTTACCCATAATTAACTGGAAAAAAATGTCCCTGGCCAGCTGGACCAAACGCACAACTGTGCATTGAGTCACACTTTGATATTATTCATGATACATGTCTAACTAGCTGTGTACAAACAAGACATGAAATTAGGGCTAATACTTTACAGATACTGTAATATGATTGCTCATGTTTTTCAGTCAGTACAGATTGGTGTCTTATCACATTGTGCTGTGCATTACAAACTCAAATGCGTTTGTGCTGACGTAGAAGCTAGCTTATCTCTTGCCGTAGTTAGCTTCTACAGCTAATACCATAGCACGTTGATGTGTTACTACGCTAGAAAAAGAGTTCCTCATTGTTCGCTCTTACAATAACAATGTCGCTACAGCTTGGTTATTATTCAGGTTACAGGTTAAATACAGTATTGTTGACGGTTTTTGAATGCATTTTAAAAGTGATTTAGAGGTAGCATTGATTGCTCCCATCAGCTGCATTGCTAGCCACCAAGAACGAGCCAATTTTTATATGTTAGCGGTGGTACAGGGGTTAGTACGTGTGCCTCACAATACGAAGGTCCTGGGTTCAATCCTGGGCTTGGGGTATTTCTGTGTGGAGTTTGCATGTTCTCCCCGTGACTTTGTGGGTTCCCTCCCACCTCCAAAGACATGCACCTGGGGATAGGTTGATTGGCAACACTAAATTGGCCCTAGTGTGTGAATGTGAGTGTGAATGTTGTCTGTCCATTTGTGTTGGCCCTGTGATGAGGTGGCGACTTGTCCAGGGTGTACCCCGCCTTCCGCCCAAATGCAGCTGGGATAGGCTCCAGCACCCCCCGCAACCCCGAAAGGGACAAGCAGTAGAAAATGGATGGATGGAGGGAATAATAATACTTTATTAAGTATTTAATTGCTATGTAAATTTATATTCTAAAAATTGTAACGTTGCAATTGGGTGGGGATTGGGGTTGCTTTTATTAGACCGATTAACATTCTGTGTACTTTTTGTATATAAAACAAATTGAAAAAAATAAAACATGTACAAACCCTGTTTCCATATGAGTTGGGAAATTGTGTTGGATGTAAATATAAACGGAATACAATGATTTGCAAATCATTTTCAGCCCATATTCAGTTGAATATGCTACAATGACAACATATTTATGTATATATTTATGTACATGTAAGAATGGACAATAAAGCTGATTGATTGATTGATTGATTGATATTTGATGTTCAAACTGATAAACATTTTTTTTTGCAAATAATCATTAACTTTAGAATTTGATGCCAGCAACACGTGACAAAGAAGTTGGGAAAGGTGGCAATAAATACTGATAAAGTTGAGGAATGCTCATCAAACACTTATTTGGAACATCCCACAGGTGAACAGGCAAATTGGGAACAGGTGGGTGCCATGATTGGGTATAAAAGTAGATTCCATGAAATGCTCAGTCATTCACAAACAAGGATGGGGCGAGGGTCACCACTTTGTCAACAAATGCGTGAGCAAATTGTTGAACAGTTTAAGAAAAACCTCACTCCAAAACATTGAACTACACACGATGGGGACAGAGGGAGGGGGGAACAATGGGGTGTGAGTGTGTGAATCTGAGCATGAATGTGGAGGAGAGAGGTGCACAATTATATTTCAACTTACCAATTACTAAGGTTTTTTTTTCACGTAAAGATAAAATACCCTAAAAAAACTTTAATGTCAACTTATAAGAAAAAAATGACACTAGTTTCATGGAACGTATTAAAGCAGGGAAGGTTTTTGCACACTTAAATTCATTAAAAGCAGATGTTTTATTCCTACAAGAAACACATCTCTGTAAAGACAACCAACACAAACTTAAAGCTAGCTGGATATCTCAGGTTTATCATGCACCCTTTACTTCACAAGCTGGAGGTGTAGCCATTTTATTTCATAAAAATGTGCCTTTCATACTTGCATCAAAAATAATGGACCCTAACGGAAGATTTCTTTTATTAAATGGTCATATTACATCCTACCCGGTAACTTTTTTGAATATCTATGGACCAAACACAGATGACTCAAACTTTTATCATAGAGTCTTTGGTCTACTTCCTGATGATAGCTCATCTCATATCTACATTGGTGGTGATTCTAACTGCCTTTTGGATCCCACTTTAGATAGATTGTCAACTAAATCTCATGTAATTGCTAACTCAACTAAAACCATTAATAATCTTATGAGATAAAGAAATATCATAGACATATGGAGAACAAAACATCCTAATAAAAGGGAGTATTCATTTTACTCCGCTGTACACAATTCTTACACAAGAATCGATTACTTTTTAGTGGAAGCCTCTGCTCTCTCCAATGTCAGTAATCCTGAGTACCACAGTAGAGTCATCTCAGATCACAGCCCTGTGAGTCTACAGATCCAAAATGATCTCCATAAAACCAAACAAAAATGGAGATTTAATCCACAATTATTATTATATGAAGATTTTAAAGAATATATGAATAAGATTATCCAAGAGTTTATTGAGGTGAATGATAACGGAGAGGTCTCAGACTCTATACTGTGGGAAGCCCTTAAAGCTACTGTGAGAGGATATATCATTTCATTTGAAAGCTCAAAACAAAGAGAAGTAAGAAAAAGGCATAAAGAATTTGAAAAAGAAATGGAAGAAATTCATATAAATTCTCTTTTGCAGTCTGACTACAATAAGATGCTGAAACTGAAAAATGAATACAATTCTCTTCTTCACGGGGAAGTATCTAAACTCTTACTGAAAAATAAACAAAAACATTTTGAAATATCTGATAAACCACAAACACTTCTGTCTAGACAGCTCAAAGGAGATCAAGCTAAAGCTGCTATCCATAAAATACGCTCAAAAACAGGTGAAATATGTACAGATTTACAGGATATCAACAATGTCTTTAAAGACTTTTATTCAGAATTATATAAATCTAGTTCAGCTATATCGGTTAATGATTTAAATGATTTTTTTCACTCCATTAAACCTACCTCAACTGAGTCCAAATCATCAGAATTCTTTAAACAATACTATTTCAACTGAAGAACTGCTAAAAGCACTGAAATCTTTCTCCGTGAATAAAAGCCCTGGTCCAGATGGATTTGGTGCGGAGTTTTATCAAGCTTTTAGTGAAATACTGTCCCCTATAATACTAAGAATGTTAAATGACTCTTTCGTAAACAATAAACTTCCAAGCTCCTTGTATGAAGCTCATATATGTACAATACCGAAAAAGGGAAAAAATCCACTCGATGCAGCCAATTATAGACCTATCTCCCTGCTCAATCTAGACCATAAGATTCTAACTAAGGTACTCGCAACAAGGTTAAGCAACCACATAACATAAATTATCCATCCGGATCAGGTCGGTTTCATCCCGGACAGACCTTCTTTTGGCAATGTACGGAGATTATTGAACTTGTTGTACTCGGACTGCATAGGAAACAAAAAGGCAGCCGTCCTGACTCTGGATGCTCATAAAGCTTTTGATTCAATTGAGTGGGCTTATCTACTTCATGTTCTCAAATTATTTGGGTTGGGAGAAAATTTTATAAAATGGGTTAAAATAATTTATTTTGCACCAAAATCATATGTCATAACTAATAATGTAATATCGGATAGTTTTGAATTGCATCGTGGCGTGAGACAGGGCGATTGCCTTTCGCCCATACTTTTCAATTTGGCCCTAGAACCACTGGCTATTGGTTTAAGAATGAACTCTAACTTTAAAGGATTTTCAGTGGGTACATCAGAGAGTCTCATCTCACTGTATGCAGATGATGTACTTGTTACACTTACTGAGCCAGAAATTGCATTACCACTTCTTTTAGAATATGTAGACTCTTTTGGTAAAATATCTGGTTATAAAATAAACTGGTCCAAAAGCGAGCTTATGTTCCTAGGAGATAATGTTAAGATCAGTCAAAACCCAGTTAAAGTTGCAGAAAACTATATATCCTATCTTGGCTTAAAAATATCTAAAAATTATGAATCATTACTAAAATTGAACTTTACTGAAGCTTTTGATAAAATGAAAGTGTGTATAGAGTATTGGAAGACCCTACCGCTCTCTATGTTAGGTAGAGTGAATGCTATCAAAATGATTACCCTGCCAAAATGTACCTATCTTTTTCAAAATTTACCAATTTTAATTCCTGCAGATTTTTTCCAAAAACTTGAATCTTTAGTTCTAGATTTTGTGTGGGGATATAAAAAACGCAGAATATCTAAAAAGCACTTATTCAGATCTACAAAGGAAGGGAGACTGGGTCTTCCAATGTTCAAAAATTATTATTGGGCATCAAATCTGAATGCTTTGACCTATTGGAAGATGGGGTTCCCAAAGAATGAATCACTTAATTCTGCTCCCTTGTGGCTGAAATTGGAACTGCAGTCATTAGCTAAACCTTACACATCATTGCTATCGCTACTTTTTACTAAACCAGTCTCTTCTATTAAATCAACAAGCCATAGTGTAGTAGTAAGAAATTCTATCAAAATTCTTTCTCAAATTAAAAAACAATTGAATATTTCCAATGTAACTGTTAGGATCCGCTGCTCGGATCACCGTTTGTTTACAGTTTAGTGTCACGTGTGTTTTGTTTCTGTTGCCATGACGGCAGATTTTGCTCACCTGCCTCTGGTTAGCGTTTCGGGACGCGCACCTGTTGCCCGAGCGCTAATCAGAGGGCTATTTAGTCTTCGCCCAGGCAGCACTCTGCCTGGCTTCCTAGTTTGTTCTCATGCAACAGCTGACGACCACTTTGCTTCCTGCTAGCTCTCATGCTAGATTATTTTGCTTGCTAGCTCCCATGCTAGTCGTTTTTGTTTTTCTCTTGTCTGATTTAGTTCTAAAATAAATAATTTTCCTACCTGCAAGCTGTGTCCGAGCCCGTCTGCATCCTTGGGAGAACACCTCGCACCACGATGCGACCCGGTCGTTACAGTAGGAAGCCAGCAAGAAGTTCTCCCGCAACGAGCACGTCGGAGGAGATGGACGAAGGTGCGTGGATGGTGTTGCGAGCAATGGAGGCGGAGACTCTCCGCTATTCCCACTCGGAGCGCCAGGACCTGATATGGGGTCCTAACGGAGAGTTGGTCCCAATCCACTCCGTTTGGCCCGAGGACATCGCCACACCTCCGCACCACCGGACGCGTCAGCGAAGACGGAAGCCGCCAACGAGGTCTTCACTTCGCTGCAAAGACGCGCCACTCCCACAGACTCCTCCACCGGTACACAGTAAGCAATATTCAGCCCAAGATTCCCCTCCTCAAATGTTTGGCAACCCAATTGACCACTTTGCCAAACATTTCACCGATTGGGCTGTCAGTCAGCTAGAGTCCCACACGGATGACGTCATCCCGCCCACTTTGGATGACGTCATAGACAAAGACTTTTTTAGACATCATGTCAATTCTTCCTGCCAGCCATTTTCAAGTAACCTTAACTCTGCGATTAAACATTATCAGGACATTTTTGTGAAATATAATTCTAGTCAGTCCCGGTCACCTGACTTTCTAGCTCCACCCCCAGTGACTATTGCTCCGCCCACTGCACATATTTTTTCCCCCTGTGCTCCCACCCAGTCTCAAGTGGGGAGTAACAATAGACATTTTGGACAATTTGGAGGAGAGGATTCAGCCCTCCCCCTGTCCTCCCTCCACCCACCCTTGAAGACGGTTCCAATCCGCAAGGAACGCGTCTGGGATCCGCTTTTTGAGGGGGGGGGCTAGTACTGGGAGCTGTGCGAGTGGGGTGGCACAACGGTGTGCTAAGCTGCAACCTCCTGCTCGGCCACCGCCACCGGTTTTTCGGCCTGCTAAGCCGCAACCGCCAGCTAGGCCACCTGCACCTCGGCTGGTTCCCACACCAGTACCTGCACCTCGGCTGGTTCCCACACCAGTACCTGCACCTCGGCTGGTTCCCAGACCAGTACCTGCACCTCGGCTGGTTCCCAGACCAGTACCTGCACCTCGGCTGGTTCCCAGACCAGTACCTGCACCTCGGCTGGTTCCCACACCAGTACCTGCACCTCGGCTGGTTCCCGCACCAGTACCTGCACCACGGCTGGTTCCCGCACCAGTACCTGCACCACGGCTGGTTCCCGCACCAGTACCTGCACCACGGCTGGTTCTCGCACCAGTACCTGCTCCACGGCTGGTTCTCGCACCAGTACCTGCTCCACGGCTGGTTCTCGCACCAGTACCTGCACCACGGCTGGTTCTCGCACCAGTACCTGCACCACGGCTGGTTCTCGCACCAGTACCTGCACCACGGCTGGTTCTCGCACCAGTACCTGCACCACGGCTGGTTCTCGCACCAGTACCTGCACCACGACTGGTTCTCGCACCAGCGACTCCTGCTGCCACGACAGCGACTCCGGCTGCCACGACAGCGACTCCGGCTGCCACGACAGCGACTCCTGCTGCCACGACAGCGACTCCGGCTGCCACGACAGCGACTCCTGCTGCCACGACAGCGACTCCTGCTGCCACGACAGCGACTCCTGCTGCCACGACAGCGACTCCTGCTGCCACGACAGCGACTCCTGCTGCCACGACAGCGACTCCTGCTGCCACGACAGCGACTCCTGCTGCCACGACAGCGACTCCTGCTGCCACGACAGCGACTCCGGCTGCCACGACAGCGACTCCGGCTGCCACGACAGCGACTCCGGCTGCCACGACAGCGACTCCGGCTGCCACGACAGCGACGACAGCGACTCCTGCTGCCACGACAGCGACTCCCGCTGCCACGACAGCGACTCCCGCTGCCACGACAGCGACTCCCGCTGCCACGACAGCGACTCCCGCTGCCACGACAGCGACTCCCGCTGCCACGACAGCGACTCCCGCTGCCACGACAGCGACTCCCACCGCTTCCACGGCGACATCTCAGCGACCTCGAGTGGTCCGGCGGCGCAAGCAGAAAGCAGGTCCCCGCATGCAGCCCTCGAGGACTCAGAGGCTGCTGAGATTCTGGCGCCACTCACGCCCACCTTCTCGGCGGCCACGAATGTGGCCTTACCGTGGTCGCCCGCCTCGCCCGCCTCGCCAGCGGCAGCGGCGTTCCATTCGCCGCCGCCACCTGACCCTTCCCCGGTGGATTCGGGGACACGTGGCCTGGCGACCCACCACCAAGTCACCCCCCCGCCCGCCCTTGACTCATGAACTATTGCTTGTTGTTTTTTGGGTTCCAGTTGTTTTTTTTGTTTTCAAGGGACATCTGGAATCTGTCCTTTTAGGGGGGGGTACTGTTAGGATCCGCTGCTCGGATCACCGTTTGTTTACAGTTTAGTGTCACGTGTGTTTTGTTTCTGTTGCCATGACGGCAGATTTTGCTCACCTGCCTCTGGTTAGCGTTTCGGGACGCGCACCTGTTGCCCGAGCGCTAATCAGAGGGCTATTTAGTCTTCGCCCAGGCAGCACTCTGCCTGGCTTCCTAGTTTGTTCTCATGCAACAGCTGACGACCACTTTGCTTCCTGCTAGCTCTCATGCTAGATTATTTTGCTTGCTAGCTCCCATGCTAGTCGTTTTTGTTTTTCTCTTGTCTGATTTAGTTCTAAAATAAATAATTTTCCTACCTGCAAGCTGTGTCCGAGCCCGTCTGCATCCTTGGGAGAACACCTCGCACCACGATGCGACCCGGTCGTCACAGTAACTATGTCTTCACCAATGTGTCACAATCATGCATTTATTCCATTGATAACAGACAGAATTTTTTTTAACTGGTACTTAAATGGAATTAAATGCATACAAGACATGTATGTCGAGGACAGTCTTGCGTCATTTGAGCAATTGCGAATCAAATTCAATTTGTCCCAATTCAGTTGGTTTTGCTATTTGCAGGCAAAACAATTTATTAAAGAAAACATTTACAAGTCTCAGCTGGTAAATGAAAAGCACCCTCTCTTAGAATTACTAAATTTATCACCCACAAGTAAAAAGCTTATCGCCAAATTTGCCAGCTGCTTCATTATAGCCATGACATCAGCAGACGGTGTTAAAAGAGCATGGGAACAGGAACTAAGAACAACAATACCCAAACAGCAATGGGAACGGACACTCTCTCAAATTCACAATTGCTCAATTAACAGCAGACTTAGGCTCATACAGTTCAAAGTGATTCATCGTTTTTACTACTCCAAAGTCTTATTACACAAATTTTATCCTGATACATCTCCACTTTGTGATAAATGTAAATCTGCTGAAGGGTCACTGTCTCATTCGTTTTGGGAATGTCCAATTATTCAATCATTTTGGTCCAGCATTTTCTTTTTTTACTCGGGGGTATATCAGAGAAAACTTGTCCCTGACAGGGATATAATCTTGTTTGGGTGGTCTTCAGAAACACAAAAACTTCCAAAATATATTGCAGCTGTGTTGCTGCTCGGAACGGTCTTGGCCAAAAGACTCATTCTCAAAGACTGGAAAAGCCCATCTGCACCCAACTTCAGGAACTGGCTAAATGAACATGTGAATGTAATGACTCTTGAAAAAATAAGATTTATAAACTCTGCAAGTATGAATAAATGGGAACTAACCTGGAAACCTTTACTGACATATATTGAATCATAATTTAGACATTTAAGGAAATAAGAAAAAAAAAGAAAAACAAAAAAAAAACAAAAAAAAAAAACTGCCATCTTTTTTGTAGTTGTATTATCTTTATTATTTTCTGTATTGATCCTACACTATTATTGCTTTTTTGTTTTGTTTTGTTTTTGTTTTTTTTTGTTACTTCTGATATGGCTTTGCCACGGTTTACTTGCTTATTTATTTTAATTTTTTTTGTGACTTTTTATCTGGTATTGTTTTGCATCTGATCAATTTCTGTGACTTTCCTTTTCTTTTTTAAGTGTGAACGGTGGAGAGGTCCTTGAGAGGTGATCTTGGGATCACTTCCTGAGGATCCTTGATGCCGAGGAATGTTCATCCATCTTGCTGTGGTCTCGATAGCCTGCTGATCCTGAGCCGGAGCGGGATGGATGGCTATATATATATATACAATATCTGGGTATTTTTTCTAATAATGTTTATACTGTAAACCTTGAGTTGTTAAAGTTCAAGTGCACCTCTCTCCTCAAGTGTGCATGTGAGTGTGTATGAGTGGATGTGTGATTGTATGAAGGCTTTGCGTGAGCAAAGTATGACTGGTAAATGTGATTTTAACTGTAAAATTCAATAAAAATATTTGCAAAAAAAAACAAACAAAAAAAACCTTTCTCAACCAGCTATTGCAAGGAATTTAGGGATTTCACCATCTACGGTCCGTAATATCATCAAAGGCTTCAGAGAATCTGGAGAAATCACTGCACGTAAGCAGCTAAGCCCGTGACCTTCGATCCCTCAGGCTGTACTGCATCAACAAGCGACATCAGTGTGTAAAGGAAATCACCACATGGGCTCAGGAACACTTCAGAAACCCACTGTCAGTAACTACAGTTGTGTCGCTACATCTGTAAGTGCAAGTTAAAACTCTCCTATGCAAGGCGAAAACCGTTTCTCAACAACACCCAGAAACGCCGTCGGCTTCGCTGGGCTTCGCTGGGCCTGAGCTCATCTAAGATGGACTGATACAAAGTGGAGAAGTGTTCTTTGGTCTGATGAGTCCACATTTCAAATTGTTTTTGGAAACTGTGGACGTCGTGTCCTCCGGACCAAAGAGGAAAAGAACCATCCGGATTGTTATAGGCGCAAAGTTGAAAAGCCAGCATCTGTGATGGTATGGGGGTGTATTAGTGCCCAAGACATGGGTAACTTACACATCTGTGAAGGCGCCATTAATGCTGAAAGATACATACAGGTTTTGGAGCAACATATGTTGCCATCCAAGCAACGTTACCATGGACGCCCCTGCTTATTTCAGCGAGACAATGCCAAGCCACGTGTTACATCAACGTGGCTTCATAGTATAAGAGTGCGGGTACTAGACTGGCCTGCCTGTAGTCCAGACCTGTCTCCCATTGAAAATGTGTGGCGCATTATGAAGCCTAAAATACCACAACGGAGAACCCCAGACTGTTGAACAACTTAAGCCAGGGGTGGGCAATTAATTTTCACCGGGGGCCGCATAAGCAACCCGAGCACTGCTGGAGGGCCACACGACAATATTTCAATTAAATTTTGCTAAATATTATTTTTGATATACCGTAAGATAAATAATAATGATGATAATAATAATAATAATTAATAATAATAATAATAATTTAATTTAACCTAACTTAACTTTATACAAAAGCAGATTGCTTTTGATGGTCACTTTATCCTGCATTATCCAACATTTTTCCCCATCAGATTTGGACAACCATCTGTTGTTAAAAATAGTTTTTAATCATATTTATTTTATATTGTTTTTTATATTGGTTTTATATGTAATTGTTTTTTCTTTTTATTCAGTCATTGGTGGAGCTAAGGATAATATTTGAATATTGTTTGTAATATTGTTGTGCAGCACTTTGGAAACATTTTGTTGTTTAAATGTGCTATATAAATAAAGTGGATTGGATTGTCACACCTGCCAGCTTGTCCCAACACGCATTTACCTCTGTGAACAAGTCATTACCTGTGGTTGTCTCTTTAATTGACTGCATCACAGCTCTCATCCAAAGTTAACGAAAAACAGTCCATGTCTCCGGGCAATATCAGCGCAACAAAGTCCAATAAGCACTCCTTAATAAACTCTCCGTCAGAAAACGCCTTACTTTTTCTGGCGCTTTTGTGAGAAATGACGAAACTTGTCCTGACGGCTGCATCTCTGGGGGTGTGAAATATGGCACAAAGTCCTTGTTGGGTTTGCAGTTTTACCATCAACGCATCAGCCTCCCTTGCGCGCGCTTCATCAGACACATTCCGGTATTTTCCCTCGTGTTTCTTCGTGTAGTGGCGATTAAAATGATATCCAAACACAGCAAGCTTTGTACCACAAATTAAGCACACGGCTTTATCATTAATTTATGTAAAGAAATACTTGGCAGTCCATGTCTTGTTGAAAACACGCCATTCCTCATCAACTTTTCTTTTTTTAGCGTCTCATCACTTGTCTCTATGCACCTTCACTCACAGGTTCCCCCCGGACATACGGCATAAATAACACATTTCAAAATAAAAGCAGCACAGTTGTATTGCGCGCACGACATAGATGTTTTTTAAACTTTATTTTGTAATTTGTAATTTGTAATTGCGCCGTTCAATTCACTCACAATCGCACACGCGCATACGTCCACACGGAAGTAATACAAATAACGCTTTTCAAAACAAAAGCAGCACCGTTGTATTGCACACTCGACATAGATACTTTTTGAAATGTATTTTGTAATTTATGATTGGCCTCACACGGGCCGGACAGGGATGCGCAAAGGGCCGTACAATGCCAGGTCTGACTTAAGCTGTACATCAAGCAAGAATGGGAAAGAATTCCACCTGAGAAGCTTAAAAAATGTGTCTCCTCAGTTCCCAAACGTTTACTGAGTGTTGTTAAAAGGAAAGGCCATGTAACACAGTGGTGAACATGCCCTCTCCCAACTACTTTGGCACGTGTTGCAGCCATGAAATTCTAAGTTAAGTATTATTTGCAAAAAAAAAAAAGTTTATGAGTTTGAACATTAAATATCTTGTCTTTGTAGTGCATTCAATTGAATATGGGTTGAAAATGATTTGCAAATCATTGTATTCCGTTTATATTTACATCTAACACAATTTCCCAACTCATATGGAAACGGGGTTTGTATATAAATATATATTTGGAATATTCTCCTGCACTGCTGTGTGTGATTTGCCATTAGGTCTTATGGAAGTAATGCAAAGAGACTGGAAACTATAAGTATGAGCCGCGCTATTCCCACTAAGCCACAATTATCTTAATATGTTCCAGACACACTGCTGCTTTCTTTCAGATGCACAGTAGCAGCTTACCAGAATATTTTCCAGAAAGGACTTCCA
>NC_084754.1:29898352-30118352 GCF_033978785.1 Entelurus aequoreus | reverse complement strand
GGCTGCTCAGGCGTACAGGGGTCTGCCGAGAGCAGCTGCCACTCAATTTCAGCTACTAGCGACCATAGATAGCCCTGTACCGCTGGTGTGCAGGGTTCTGACTAGGAGCTTCCGGTGCATTCATACCTGCTCCCGTTATCAGACACCCCATCGCCACCAGACTTTGTTTCATTTCCGGTAGCTGGTCTCACCGAGGCAGAGATGAATACCTGCGCAGAGGAGCTTGTTTAAAGTGCCACTGGGGGTGCGCATGTCCCAGCAGCACTTCTTCACTGTGAGAGGGTGGGATCCGGTGGCAAGGGGAACCCAGGACGACCGGCACTCTTCCACAGTTGCAGGAGGCCGCCGGAGCTCCAGTTTTTTGGAGGACCGCCTATCGTGTGCCGCCAACCACGTTGCTTTTCTTTCGGGGTGTGCTCCCCTAGCCTTTGTCTTCCTAGACTTACCCACAAGGCAGCGGGTCTTCGCCGTATCCCTGGCTAGGGGGCAGTCAGGTACTAGGCCTTTGCCAAGGGCCACCTGGGGTAACAGTGGTTAAGGGGTTAACCTCCTAGTGCCTCAAGACCCCCCAAAGAAGAGCCTCCACTGCCGGATGCACTTTAACGTCATGCCCAGGACTAATACATACATACATACATACATACATACATACATACATACATACATACATACATACATACATACATACATACATACATACATACATACATACATACATACATACATACATACATACATACATACATACATACATATATATATATATATACATACATACATACATACATACATACATACATACATACATACATACATACATACATACATACATACATACATACATACATACATACATACATACATACATACATACATACATACATACATACATACATACATATATATATATATATATATATATATATATATATATATATATATATATATATATATATATATATATATATCTCCATCCATCTATTCATTTTCTACCGCTTATTCCTTTTGGGATCGCGGGGGGCGCTGGAGCATATCTCAGCTACAATCGGGCGGAAGGCGGGGTACACCCTGGACAAGTCGCCATCTCATCGCAGGGCCAACACAGATAGACAGACAACATTCACACTCACATTCACACACTATATATATATATATATATATATACACATATACCTAAACATATATATGCAGGTGAGCCAGTATAGGCGCATATATATATATATATATATATATATATATATATATATATATATATATATATATATATATATATATATATATATATATATATATATATATATATATATATATATATATATATATATATATATATATATATATATATACTGAATATATATGCCTATACTGGCTTCCTGTGCACTTAAGATGCGACTTAAAGGTTTTACTACTTGCATATAAAATACTAAACGGTCTCGCTCCATCCTATCTTGCTGATTGTATTGCACCAGAAATCTGCGTCCTAAGAACTCCGGCTTATTAGATATTCCCTGAGCCCAAAAAAAGTCTGCGGGCTGTAGAGTGTTTTCTATCCGGGCTCCAGTACTATGGAATGCCCTTCCGGTAACAGTTATAAATGCTACCTCAGTAGAAGCATTTAAGTCCCATCTTAAAACTCATGTATACACCCTAGCCTTTAATTAGACCCCTTTTTAGACCAGTTGATCTGCCGCTTCTCTTCTTTGCTCTGTCCCCCTCTTCTACATGGATCAGCTTCCACGGAGGACGCGCTAGCTGTTCCGGGATAGACCACTCCTCTTTGCATCAGTAGATGACGTCTCCGCACTGCTGACTGGTCTACATTCAAAATGATCCCCTGCTGGCCCCACTATGGACTGGACTCCCACATTATGAACCGTACCCACTCGGCATTCATACTTTCCATGATGTAGTGCATTAAAAGGAGAGTACATAGACCAGAGTAGGAGACTGACCTGGTCGACTGCCTCATCCAGGAAGTGTTGAGTGTCCTCCATCAGCTCCTCCACTTCAGCAAACATGTCGTTTAAAGTGTGCAGGCTCTGCTTGCCTCCAACATTCATCATACTCCCAGTCGTCCACAGCAAAGCTAAACAGACAGAAAGGCAGAACAACATCTTTGCGTCGCTTCCCCCTTGTTGTGAGTCCATGGAGCAAGACCAGACGCGCATGACGCACCACAGCTGGATTCGTTTTATGTGGAAAAATAAGTTTGAGGAGGAGTATAAACCTGCTTTAATGACGTGGAGAGGAAGCTGGATTAACACAGTCCCCTTTTTTCAGGAAATGTACTGCATCAGAAGAAGGGGTTATGTTTTATTCCTATTTGAAGCTATGCAGGAATTCTTGTTTACACATTATTGGACAAAGCAGGCATGTGCACACATTAATGGGAGGACTGGTGCTCAAGCCAGAAAAAATGGCACCCATCGAGAAAATTATTTGTAAAATTATTATTATTGTTAAGGGTAAAATTACAGCTTATTCTCACACTCACGGTCAGCTCAATTTAAGACCCATGAAACAGAACTGAAGAGCAGTAAAACTGTCTTTAAGTTTCACTTTAGCAACTTCTAGGACAGTGGTTAACAAACTTTGTTTCACAAAGAAACACCTTAGAAGAAAATTGACTCTCTGAGTACCACCGTAAGTCATACCAAAGACTATAAAAATGGGACCCATTGCCTCCCTGCTTGGCACTCAGCATCTAGGGTAGGAATTGGGGGTTAAATCACCAAAATGATGCCCGAGCGCGGCTACCGCTGCTGCTCACTGCTCCCTTCACCTCCCAGGGGGTGGAACAAGGGGATGGGTCAAATGCAGAGGGTAATTTCACCACACCTAGTGTGTGTGTGTGACTATCGTTGGTACTTTAATTTTAACTTTAATAATGACCAATATTAAAATACAATAGGGTAGTAGGTCTAATTACTCATTAAAAACAAGGTATAGGTTTTATTTAGCAAATATATTAAATATTTTTGGCCATTGTAACAATACAATATGAACAGTAACACTGTGTTGGAATAAATGAAAATAAGACACTATACTTTAATCAAGTGATCCTTTGGCGCACCACTAGATAGAGCCCGCGTACCACAAGTGGTACACAAACCACAGTTTCAGAATCAATCTGTAAGGAACCTTGATTAAAGCTTCAAACTTTTTTTTTTTTAAAACAAGGAATGCACATATAAATAATGATATAATAATGACAAATTATTATTATTATTATCAAATGATGATAATCCTACATGAAGCATAATATTTTCTTACACTATGAGCTAAAAGGGAAACTTGACGTAAGTCTTAATAATCTAAGTAAGTGAAAATGGAGGGATAATAAATAATGAATAATGATAAATGTAATTTTAAAAACTCACATTTAGGCTACTTTATATTAAATGTGTTGGCACTATTTTGTAAAAATAAAAACAATTTAGGGAGCCTGCAGGCCCACTAAATAGGCCTAATGATGCCACTGGTTCAAACGCATGATGAAAAAAATTATTGATGAAACAAATACATAAACATGTATATATTGTGGGGTCTTTGATCATTGAGTGCGGCATCTACTGTGCTTCCAGGTTTTCACATTGGGAAGACTGGCACATGGGTAGAATGCCAGCTACAAGGATTGATCAAGTGTATATAAGCATGAGGGAACTGCTTTACAATCACATCATCCACACTGTAAAAAATGACCGTAAAAACTACGGCAAGCAATTATTAATAGCAACAGTAAAACATTGTAAAATCAAAAATACTTTATCACAGTGGATTCCCGCAAACCAAGAAACAGTAGATAACCTAAATTACTATGGGTTTAATACGTAGAAAACACATGACTTTACTGTGAAAATAATGAAAAATTGTACAATACACTTGCAAATACTGTAAATTGATGGTATTATTCTGTCTAAATTAAAGATTTTGCAGATTGTACATTTAAATTTACAGCATACCTTAATTCTTGTAGTTTGTGTTAAAGCATTAGCCTCGTTAACTTTTGGCTAACCGCATGTTTTCTTGTATTTTTGTGGCAAGTCGTTCCAGACATTGAGGAGTTATGTCTATGTGCTTCATTGCAAACTGCATCGGAATGAACCAAGCTGTGTGTTTAAGTGTGCTGGAACTGGTTACAAGTAGCTATTTAACAGATATAGAGCATTAAAGGCTCATTTTTATTAGCTCACTTGACATTTTGCCCAGTGAAAGGTTGTACAAAAATACTTTCAAGTTAAAATCCTCATGTACTGCTCACCTCTCAGAAACAGGCGTTTTGCAGGTACGAGTGTTATTGAAAGGGCAACACACCCCTGTGCTGCCCTTTCAGTGGTTGATGTTCGCGCCTCACAGTGAGGAGATCCTGTGTTTGATTCCCGGGCCTGGGGTCTTTTTGTGTGAAGTTTGCATGTTCTCCCCATGACTGCCTGGGTTCTCTTCCGGTACTTCCTCCCACCTCCAAAGACATGCACCTGGGGAAAGGCTGACTGGCAACACTAAAATTGGTCCTAATTTGTTTTACAGTGAATTCCTGGCAACCACAGCTGACAGTAATTTAACTGTGAATTCAATGTTTTTTTTATAAACAGGTTAACAATAAAGCCGTTTTTTTCATAGTAATTTAACGTAAGCAAAAACAGCCTTAAACTACAGATTCAACATCAATTTACCGTAATATCCTATAGACCGTGACTGTACCACCACTACAAGCATTTTACTGTAAATTGTGCAGATTTTTATTTTTTTTACAGTGTAGCTATGTTAATCCCATCTTTAAAAAGTATGCCCTCGCTCCTTTATTAAACAAACCTAATGTCCGTAAACAGCTAGGCAAGGCTTTAAAGGAGCCATATGTAATAATTTCATGTCAAGTCATCATTAAATGGCCCTGATATGTCAAAAGGCATTCACAAATCATGTCCTTTTCGAATATCTTTAAAACTGATAACAGTAGTTAGGCCGGGATATGCTCATTTCAAAATTAGATTTACAGCCCCGAAATATTGTTATTGTTTTAATTTCGGTTCTGGATCATCATTTGTACTAAAGTAGTCGTCGTTGGCTCTCACAAAGTCCTTATGGATTAGCAGCAGTACAGTAGAACCTCGATTTACGGACACCTCTATTTGCGAACTTTTTGGTCGACAAACTGGCCGATCGAGCCAAATAGCCCTCCGTGTGCAAACCATGTCTATGTGTACGAACACTTGATGGTTCCCGCTGGCAGCCATTTTGTGCTTGCTTATATTGGAGATTGACAAAGCTGGCTTCTTAGCACAGCATGTTTTTAGTTGTGATGAGAACTGACTTTTCTGGAAAAATATGCCAAAGCAGACTTTTTTTTTTTTTTTTACAGTCGAGCAGCTCAAGAGAGGACTTTGCCCATGTTAATCAGAAACAACTTTATGCACTGCACATGGATTTTGCTTTTTTATTATTGTAACAATATGGTTGTTAAAGTTAAGGAGTTTCGTGATTTCTGATTGTTTGTGAGAACACCAGAGCAGCGCAAACACGACAGCAGCTTGTCGTCATCGTTGTTTTGGCTTGTCAGTAGTTAATTCGTCACCTCCTTGCTATGTTTGTTTAATGTACAGTACTGTATAGCACCCTATATTATATTCTAAATGTACAAACCATCAAAATATGGACTTTTGTCGAGGCTGGAAACCATTCGGCATATTTTCATTGTTTCTTATGGAGAAATTTGTAATGCAACAGATAAAAAAAACACAGACAACTGGAACATATTCACAGACAATTTATTTCTGTTTAAAATTATTTCACATCACCTTGAAGATCATTTTTGTTTTATTACAGCCACAGAACATTAGCAGCAGCAATAATAATAACAATAATAATAATAACAACCCAGCAGTAGAAGCAGATCAATGCTGAGAAAGACCAAAAATGAAGGACAAACAAGATGGGCACCCTTTACAGCTGCCAAAAAATAAATAAATATAGTAAGGGATAATGAGATTTTTTTTTTTTCCTGTTTCAGTCAGTCAGATTTGTCAAATCTGACTTTGCTCCTTAAATTGTATGATTTTTTTTTTTAAATGATTCTTTGTGGTGAGTTCAACATGTGATGGCTGAGAAAGCAAGAGAGGGGTGAACACAACAGCGAAAGGAGGAAAGCCGCACATACAGAAATAGGAAAAAAACATAGGCACCTGTAGTCCACCCATAACATGAACAAGTGGCTCAATTAGGATCGAGAAAAGTTGTCAATTCTTTGTGAGACATAAATAAATTGCTGTTTCTCTATTACGTCTAATACAGGGGTGTCCAAACTTTGTCCACTGAAGGATGCCGGAGTCATGTTTGCCACATTTTATACATTAAAGAAGCTAAATCTTAAAGAAATGTCCACGTTTTGCTATCTGAGCAATTCAGAACATAGGTGACATAGCAAATGAGTGTAGTATTTAACAATATACCACTTTAATTCTATTGTTTAGAATATGTTTAGGGCCATTTAAAAAAATAAAACCTGCTGAACAGAAAATGGCTCCCAGGCAGAACTTTGCCTAAAAGAAAGCTGCATTCTGCTTGATTCTCTTTGCAAAAAAAACAAAGGCAGCTTGACATTTTCCAAACACATCAAGATCTGTCAACCAGCGTCGGTGAAATTGTTGGTTGTTACAAAACATGTGTGCAAAAACAAATCAAACTGACATAAACTCTGTGCGGACCGCTGTGGATTTTGGCTGTACAGTAGTACCTCAACTTAAGAGTGTCCTAACTTAGGGCCTGATTTACTAAAGGTTTGCGTGCACTAAAACACGTGCAAACTTGATAGCATGCGCGAAGCTGATCTACTAAACGTGTGCAAAGTGGATTACGTGAGCAGAAAAAGGGGTGCAATACATTTTGCGTCTCTGTCTTCATTAATATGCAAAATATATGCTGATGATGACGTCCTGTCCGGCTCATTAAATATGCGCGGTGGTCAAGTCAGCGTCTCTTCTCAATTGGTACTAGGCGCCATTTAGCCTTTCTCCCAAGAAAAATGCCCAAGACTTGTGTCGTTTTCAGCTGTACGAACCATTCAAATCACGGAAAGGATAAACGTTTCTTCAGAGTTCCTCGAAAGGTAATCAAGATGGGCGAAAGAGTGCAGGATTTTATGAAATAACAACGACAAAGTGGCAGACACCCCAGTCCAAAAAACGCAGAGGTTTGCAGTGACCCCTTTGTTAAAGGTTAGTTTGATACATTTTTAATATACTTCACTCCTTTAGTGTTTCCCATTGAAGTATATCTTGATGTTGTTTTATCTTTATTTTTAACAAACAGAAAACGGAAAGTCAGGGTCAATGTTACTTTGTCAGGAAAGGTACTTTTACGTCTCCCATCTTGTTTGTTTTGTACACAAATGTCTCAGAGTACATATAACAGAACAAAAATTTAATATGGCGATGCTTCAGTAATTGTTAGTTTGTTAAATAGAAATGCAGTCACGGGTGTCAGTTGTCGACTGCTCGTAGTCGCTGTTTGTTTACATGGACGCAAAGTTGAACGCACTTTTGCGTGCGATGCATATATATCTGGTAGAGTCTTGATATCAATTTCCTTGACTCAGCCACACACAAAGGAGTTGTAGACCTCCGTGCGTTTTCAAGTTTCTAGTGTAGAATTATGTCTATAGCACCAGACAGTTGGACATGTCTCGGAACTCCTCCAACGGATAATCCTTGATATCCCTTGACAAATCTTCTTTAGATTTTTCGCTTGTATCTGCTTTTTTGCAGGAAGATCTAGTCCCCTTGTGTACTCAGATAGTTCGCACTCTGTTTGCTACACAACAGCAAGCTTGGCTTGGTTGACCATGACTGTTTTTCACTTCCAGGAAGAAGTCCCGTGATGGAATACAAGCAATACTGGGAGGATAAAATGCAATTATATTTATTTAGCACACGCAATGTGATTTATCAACCCTCACCACTGTTTTGCAAGCATTATTTTGCGTGTTTTATTCAGCAGGTGTCGGAAGGACGTGAAAATACAGTTCCATACACAGCTGCAGGATCTGTGCTGGTCAGATGGTTAATGTATGAATTATTGTTATTATTATTACCTTTTTTTGTTGTTATTATTTTCTTTTCTTTTCATTTTGGATTTTCTCTAGTTCATGTAAGCTTCTCTCAATGGATGTGTGAATGCGTGTGTGAGTGTGGGGGGTGGGGGGGGGGATTGTTTTGTTTTGTTTGGTTTTATTTGCTTTGTCTTGTGTGTTTTGTTTTTCCTCTGTTTGTTATATCTTTAGGCTGGTGTTATTTTTGGAAAATAATTATTACAAATATAAATAAATAAATAAAATATATATATACGTTTGTACATTAAACAATTATTTAGATATACCATATTTTAATTTCTAGAGCAGCTATGAGGACTTCAGAAGCTGATTACAACTAATTCAATTCACACGTTTTGCCGTTTTTTTCACAGAATATATATTTTAATATTAAAGGATTTAAGTAGGGATGTCCGATAATGGCTTTTTGACGATATCTGATATTCCGATATTGTCCAACTCTTAATTACCGATTCCGATATCAACCGATACCGATATATACAGTCGTGGAATTAACACATTATTATGCCTAATTTGGACAACCAGGTATGGTGAAGATAAGGTCCTTTTTTAAAAAAATTATAAAATAAGATAAATACATTAAAAACATTTTCTTGAATACAAAAGTAAAACAATATAAAAACAGTTATAGAAACTAGTAATTAATGAAAATGAGTAAAATTAACTGTTAAAGGATAGTACTATTAGTGGACCAGCAGCACGCACAATCATGTGTGCTTACGGACTGTATTCCTTGCAGACTGTATTGATCTATATTGATATATAATGTAGGAACCAGAATATTAATAACAGAAAGAAACAACCCTTTTGTGTGAATTGAGTGTAAATGGGGGGAGGGAGGTTTTTTGGGTTGGTGCACTAATTGTAAGTGTATCTTGTGTTTTTTATGTTGATTTAATTTAAAAAAAAAAACCCAATACTGATAATAAAAAAAAAATGATACCGATAATTTCCGATATTACATTTTAAGCATTTATCGGCCGATAATATAGGCAGGCCGTTATTATCGGACATCTCTAGATTTAAGTATAATTTTTTTGCATTTTGAGCAGAGCAATGTGCAGCCTCTCCCTAATGACCGCACCTTCAGCTGTAAAAAAAAACAAAAAAACAAGTGGTGCCAGTGTACAGTAAATACACCACAAGACTGCTTCTAAAGTGCACATATCTCATGCTTGTTTAAAAACACAGCAAAACGCTGCAGGTGCTGTAGCAGCCTGATAACATGAATGTGCAGTAAATGAGAGTGTATCCGTGGTGATGCCCTGTATAGTACATGCTAGAGGGGGGACTCTTTGGCCACCTCACGATTCTGTTACGATTCCGATTCAGGAGCTACGATGCGATTAAAAATTGATTATTGATGCGTTTCTAATCTACGTGTATTGACACAGTTTTACATTTCTTTAGGTTTCACTAAATAAGCGTTTACCACTTGCAACTTTTAAAAACAGTGCATTTGTAATAAGAAATTTCCATCACTTTTATTCACTTCATTGATATGTGAGCAAAACTGGACCTTAAGAGCCCGATAGTAATGGAGCTGGTCGGATCTCTCGGTGAGGTGGATCTTTGCAGTCAGAAATGTCTGCGTTACTTTATTTACAATAAAATAAATCGGTTATCAATTATTGATGTATACTAATCGATTTTATAATCGTCCATGTCTGAATGGCGATGCATAAAAAAAAAATCTATCATTTCCCCCACCTCTAGTACATGTTATCAAAGAAGGCGGTCTGCACCACTTTGCAATTGCACACGCAGTGTTAGTAAATCACACACAACACACCCACGAATAGTACACGCTATTTTATAGATTGCCCGTTTTGTCTAGTGCGCGGTATTAGGATTTTAGTAAATCAGGCGCTTAGTGTTTTGAGATAAGAGCTGTCTTTTGGCTAATTGCTATGCTTTAAGTTGCAAGCAAACAACTGAGTACAAGCATCCCCTCCATTAGTTGGCATAGCAAATGTCACAGTGAAGCCTTTAAGAGCCGATCTAAACGTCTGATCTTACTCGTTAGCATTAGATCGACACAACTTTGTTTTTCAACAATGGGAAGGAAAACATTGAGTGTGAAGGACAGTGTTGAGCAAAAGAAGTAGATGGTATTAATCGATTAAAAAAAAAAACAAATCATCAAAAACATGACTGAGCGTGTCGCCATCTTGGCAAAGTAATTTGAGCTTAGCAGTGCTAGTCTGCACCCTACTGAAGCAAAATGAGTCTAACGCCAACCAAGAATGTTAAAATAATATCTAAGCGGTAGACATGTATCCATGAAAATATGAAACAGCTGCTGATGGTGTGTTTGACAGAAACAGCTGCTGATGGTGTTTGACAGAAAGGTGGCTAGAAGGAGATACCGTAGAAGTCTACTCTCCAAGGTAAATGTTGTACATTATTATTACATTACTTCATAAAACTATTGTAATTGTTAGTAGTACATTATATTGAACTTTTTATACAGTATTAATTCTCCAAAAGTCATGTTAGATCTTAAAATTGTGATGTTCGAGAGGGGCAAGCAGATACAAGAGTTTTGAGTAAAGAGGTCTGTCACAGAACCCATTAAGCTCCTAAGTTGAGGTACCACTGTACTTTTATTTCCTCCATGCATTTCCTGAGATTTTGTCATAGATTTGCACCAATCAGCTCTCTATTTTCTAGTTGTTCAAAATGAATAATAGGTCCACATGTAGCGTACAAATGTGACAGTGGTTATCAATCAAGACAAAACATGAAATTGTAAACACAAGTACAGCAATTGAAGGACATTTGGCCATTGAAGATGGAGCTCCTGAAATAGTCGGGCAGCAGTTTTACAGCACTTTTGTTGAAGGAAATGCTTTTAATAAATAGAGTGGTCATCGTGTTTTGTCAAGTCTCAGCTAATAGTACAAATGAGTAAGTACAGTCTCAGCTTGACTGTACCAATTATGACAAGATCTTACGAGCGGCTCCTGGAAACCAGATTTTTCCATTCAGATAGTGATCAGGCCCTTTAAATCACGGTTTCAAACCACCAGTAAAATATTAGAGACATACAAAATAAACCTGAAAAACAATACCAACAAAACACAACCGACACGTCTAATTCATGTAATCATCAAATCAATAAAGCTAAAAAATAGTATGCCTTAAAACACATCCTTTAGATTACAGTGCACTTTGTGTGAAACAACAAAACGACCACACACACACACACTTTGCAAAAAACCAAGGCAACATGGGCCTACCAATGAGAGGAGGACAAAAACCAGTACAGAAAAGAAGATGACAAAGAAAAAGGGCTTAAACATAGTAAAAGAGAGACTATATACAATTCTATGTACATTATACAGGATATGAAAATTATCACCAGGTCCTAAATTTTGACCCAGTCCCAGAAATTGCCCGAAATCTACTGACCAAACAGAAAACCGCGGGGCAGCCAATAAATAGGAAAGTAAATATCTCGCAGTGGACGGCTTCGACAACCTGGAGCTTTCTGCAGGTGGCACAAACCAAATGAAAAAGGTCATATAGAGCAAAATGGGTGTGAGAAGCAGGTTAACCTGACTGGCTTCAGTGCGTCAGGGCGGTTACTACATTTAAATGAGGGAATGTTGATGGAGAAAAAAACAGTTTTTCTTTGATAGCCCACATTTATAATATATACATGAGTTGTGTCTCGACATTTTGATTAGAAATGATGAAATACAACACAGGAAAGAGTCAGCGGTCACAAGACTTCCAACGTACACAAGATGTCAGACACTTGTGTTGGCTTGATGCAACAAAATCAGGTTTGATGTTTGGCGAGTGTCCCTTTTCTCCGTGTAGGGCCAAAATACAAAGCACACAAACTCTTAGCTGGTTTCGAGGTGGACATGAACAAGTCCATGCGACCACCATAGCATAGTAGCAAAGTACAGAGAGGTTGGCTTTGTGTGTGAAGTGTCCAAAAGAAGCAAAGAAAGAACAGAGTCTGTGTACATCTTCCCCGCCAGGATTACATCCAACAGAGTATTAGAGGCTTATAAATAAGAGGCAGTCCCAGACCACCCAGCTACTGCTACACAGAAGTCCTACTAAATATGAATCAGAATGTACACTAACAACTTAAAAAGGGGCAGATTTTGCTGTCACTGTTCAGTTCTCCTACAAAGATCATTCTCAAATGTCATTACTGACATTCATCTACATATAAACACACAATATATGAAAGCGCAGAAGGCCTGGAAAAATATGTTCATTTAAGCAGGTACAGACCGTTTTTGTGTGTGTCTGCGTGTGTCTCTGTAGATACGGAACAGGAAAAAAAAAGGCAGCACCGTTCCCCAAACAAAGTCGGACTTGAATTGAAGGGTGCAAGGTCGAATTGATTGGATCGCTACATCTTAGATCAGAGTGGAGAAGAGCTGGAATGTAAGCGCTTCATCACGAGATAGATAAAAACAGTTGGACGATGGAGCTAAAATTATATCTTTTGTTACAAGGTCCTTAAACGTCGTCTCGTCAAATTAGCAAAAAAGGTCCGTTATACATCGGCAACAGTGAGAAGGGGAGCGACAAGGTCCATAAAGCTTTCTTACTTTAAGAAAATGGGAGGTTTACACTTCAAAAGCAAGCCGTTTCTCCCTGTGTGATGATTGGTGTCCGAGATCCTGCTTTGATGATGGCGACAAACACCTGGCGAACATAACCTGCTTTCAGTTCTAGTGAGAGTCTGGTTACCCGTACGTGCTATGTGAGGGGGGTCCATCACCAGGCTTCTGTGTACCGAACATCCACATCTTTTAGGTTGGGCAGTTTGGCCTGTAAAGGAAAAATATAACGTGAGGTAATCAATAAACCCACTCAAACTCATACAGCCGACTTGAGGTCAGACAATTTGTTGCAAAAGAAACAAAGTGTGCGCGGGACATTGTGTCTTTCTACATGTTAAGCTGCTTAACCACATTTTGTTCCATGCTAATCAATAATATCAGTATGAACAAAAAATAACTAATATAATAATACATAGAAAGGAAACATTTTCTATACCAGTGGTCATCACTGGGGTCACAGGTAAGCTGGAGCCAACCCCAGATGACTGATCACCAGCAAATCACAGGACACACACACCCATACACGCACGTATATATATGTATGTATGTAAACACAGTACAGGCCAAAAGTTTGGACACACCTTCTCATTCACAACACAACTGATGGTCCCCCATTGATAAAGCAAGAAATTCCACTGATCAACCCTGATAAGGCACGCCTGCGAAGTGAAAACCATTTCAGGTGACTACCTCTTGAAGCTCATTGAGAGAATGCCAAGAGTGTGCAAAGCAGTAATCAGAGCAATGGGTGGCTATTTTGAAGAAACTAGAATATAAAACATGTTTTCAGTTATTTCACCTTTTTTGTTAAGTACATAACTCCACATCATAGTTTTGATGCCTTCACTGACAATCTACAACAGGGGTAGGGAACCTATGGCTCTAGAGCCAGATGTGGCTCTTTTGATGACTGCATCTGGCTCTCAGATAAATCCTAGCTGACATTGCTTAACACGATAAGTAATGAATAATTCCGCTGGTCATCACAGTGTTAAAAATAACCACGTATCAACCAGACTACAAAGCCATCAGCAAAACCATGCAGCATTAATGGTAAGAAGTATTTGATTTATTATTGGTTACCTTCAGAATAACAATGTTATTAAAAAGAAAGAGACTTATTATACTCTAAAAATGTTGGTCTTACTTAAAAATGCACACACTTAGTTGTATTCAGAGTTAAAGAATATTATATGGCTCTCACGGAAATACATTTTAAAATATTTGGCTTTCATGGCTTTCTCAGCCAAAAAGCTTCCCGACCCCTGATCTACAATGTAAATAGTCATGAAAATAAAAAAAACGCATTGAATGAGAAGATGTGTCCAAACCTTTGGCCTGTACTGTATATATACATCCATCCATCCATTTTCTACCACTTGTTCCTCTCGGGGTCGCTGGAGCCTATCTCAGCTGCATTCGGGTGGAAGGCGGAGTACACCCTTGACAAGTTGCCACCTCATTACAGGGCCAACACAGATAGACAGACAACATTCACACTCACATTCACACACTAGAGCCAATTTAGTGTTGCAAATCAACCTATCCCCAAGTGCGTGTTTTTGGAAGTGGGAGGAAGCCGGAGTACCCGGAGGGAACTCACGCAGTCACGGGGAGAACATGCAAACTCTACATAGAAAGACCCAGAGCCCGGGATCGAACCCAGGACCTTCGTATTTATAGATAGATACATAGACAACATTCACACCTATGGACATGCAAACATTTAAACAGAGATGGCTAACCCCCCATGTAAATCCAAATGACACATTTTGTCTTTAATATCAGCGTCTGTGTCTTGCAGTTACCTTGAGGTCCTCGTAGGTGTCAGCTGTAAGCTTGGTGCTGTTCATGTTCAGACTACACAAACTCTTCATGGCTGAAACAAGCAGTCACACAAAATGTGCACAATGTTTATAACAAAATAAAACAATCTCACAATATAACCATTTGATGCCGGGGTGTCCAAAGTATGACCGATGGGCCATTTTCAGCCCGGAGATAGTTTTTTTTTATTGGCCTATTGGTCACCTATAACGCAATAACTAAGATACAATTTTTTTTAAGTAGCTCAGCATTCTTAGCATGTACATTAAATTTGTTTAATCATCTTTATGCATGAAATTTCAAGTTTGGACACCCCTGATTTAATGTAGTAGTAGGGGTCTAACGGTACACCATACAATACTATACCACAATCATCATGATGTAAGTATGTCGGTTTTAACATACTTGCCAACCTTGAGACCTCCAATATCGGGAGGTGGGGGGCCGTGGTTGGGGCGGGGGGCGTGGTTAAGAGGAGAGTATATTTACAGCTAGAATTCACCAACTCAAGTATTTCATATATATATATATATATATATATATATATATATATATATATATATATATATATATATATATATATATATATATATATACATATATATATATATATATATATATAAATACTTGACTTTCAGTGAATTCTAGCTATATATATATATATATATATATATATATATATATATATATATATATATATATATATATATATATATATATATATATATATATATATATATATATATATTTATTTTTTTATTTTATTTTATTATATATATAAATAAAAGAAATACTTGAATTTTAGCGTTCATTTATTTACACATATACACACACACACAACACTCATCTACTCATTGTTGTACTTGAAAGTACAATGCTTTGTTAAGGGTTGAATTGTCCATCCTCTTTCTATTCTCTGTCACTATTTTTCTAACCATGCGGAACACCCTCTCTGATGATGCATTGCTGTGTGGCATGCACAAAAGTGCTTTCATCAAATGCACGAGAGTGTGGAATCTTCCATCTCTCCCTAGCATGGCCCAAAACCGGTCAATCCTTGCTTCCTGGGGAAGATATTCCCTGGCAAGCAATTGGTACTCCAGTACTTGTACCCGGAGGCTGGTCAGGTCCAATCGCAGCTGCGGCAGACTTTTTTTTGGGGGGGCGTGGCCTCCAGCTCCGGCTGAATACAGGGAGTTTGTCGGGAGAAAATCTCTGTCGGGAGGTTGTCGGGAGAGGCGCTGAATATCGGGATTCTCCCGCTAAAAACGGGAGGGTTGGCAAGTATGGTTTTAATGTTACAGTTCATTTTTGCTACATTAAGGCTATGTCTACTTTCAGCTGGAAAACCCCTTAAACGAATAATTATTTAGCCTAAGCCTTGTTTCAGCCACACTAAACCATCATTTACGGTTCCCCTCCTCTGCCAATTTTTTACACGGGTAAGTGCGCCGTCTATTTCTTGAATCTGCGGCTCTTAGCTCTGTATGGACTCATTGATTGTTTACAAACTGAGTTCGGAGAGGAAGTGACGCCAGAAGACCGCGCCCCAGCTTCATAACAACCCGTTCGGTAACTCGGCTGCAACCACTAGAAAGATGGAGGCGAGTCATCCAGACATGCCTGTTCTTCTCCTTCTTGTACATGTACAGACACTTGTGAAAATCACACATCAATACTTTAAGAGAAGGAAACGGGCCAAAGCAGCTATTTCGGATACAACACATCTCAGATGGCAACTTAGCAATGTTGAGCGACGATTTTGGATAAGCCCTGGAAGAACGGCAGCCTGGTGGAATATGTTTGTCACCGAGTGTGTTGTGTCAGAGGAACGGCAAGAGAACCTTCGAATGTCCAGGTCAGCTGTGATTCTACTTAGTGAAAAACTTTGTCCATCTGTCGAAGGAGCGACGACAATGCGGGCTCCCGTGGACAAGGGAAGACCACGAAAAATAGCGAATGCATTTGGACTGGCAAAGCAGACCGTCAGTTATTGTCCGCGATGTATGTCGAGCGATTACGCAACGTCTAATTTTGTACTCCATAACTATTGTGAAGCCATTGTGAAGCCATGAAGTGGTTGCGGCCATCAAATATGACCGCCAATTTCAGCCTACAAGCAGTGTCCTGTTGTTGTAAAATGTTCTTTATCACATTGTTTACTTTCAAACGTCAATTAAAGATATGATTCATGTATGATGGCTCAGGTGTGATTCACTACAATAGGGCCAGTCTAACAGCTGCTGATGGTGAGGCAAGCAAGGTTTACTGTTAAAAGAAATGTGGCAATAGTCTACATTGAAACACAGGGTAAGGATACACTTCCAGGTCAGAGGTGACGCATTTTTCCACGCATGCGTACTTAGTTGCGTTGCGACGAAAGGGGTCTTAAACGGTGGCATTGTTGTGTGTGGACAAGGATAAGGTTAGGTGGGATTTACCCTGGATAACCTTATCTGGCTTAGTGTAGAAGGGGCCTAAGGGAAAAAAAATTCAATACGTAAAACTGCTCAGTTTTTGTTTCAACAGTTAAAAAAATATTTAAGTGCTGTCAGGTAATATTCTAATGGATCTAATTATCAAATAAAATAAATAATATATTATTATTATGTATTTTCTTTAGGAAAATGCAACAAAGCACACAAGTAAAACGTTTGATTTATAACATTATTGGCTGTAGTGCAGCACTGTTCCCCATCTCTACTGAACAACGGCAGCACATTGCTGTCTTCTTATTAACTTTGTCCGTTTACGTATTTGACCAAGAAGGCAAATCTATGCCAAACAGGAAACTTTGACAACGGTAGGAGGGTTTTTAAGCTCTGGCTTCTCTTTGGCACTATCACTAGCTGTGACTCCAGCTAGGCAAAGGTTGACTGCAGTATATTTGTTTACTGAGTAGGCGCATGACTATAAAGTGAGGTCATTTCATTTTCTGTCCCTTAATCTGTACCATGTTTGAACTCTGTACGCCTCTGTCTGTGCCCTACCCAATTATGAATACCATCACACTCCTACATACAGTAAGAGCATGACTTTTGTAAATGAACATGTGTTTTCTTACAGCTGAGAGCCAGTAAACCAGCATCAGTGACGGGGGTCTCACACAGGTTCAGCACTTGAAGACAGGCCAAGTGCTCTGATAACAACCGCAATCCTGCATCTCCAAACTGTGGAAAAGAATGATATCGCTTGGATCCGACACTATTTGCACTTTATGATAGCATGTTGTTTTGTCCTTATGTATACCTGAGTGGACCACAGGTTAAGCTGTTTAAGCGAAGGCAGCTTGATGAGCTGCTCGGCACAGGCACTGGTGACGTTGGTGAAGGCCAGGCTGAGATTCTCCAGGTTCCCAAAAGAACCTGAACTCAACAGGCGAGCAAGATCCGCATCCTAAAACATAAGTAGTGTGTTAATTAACCACGATGCACATTTGAATACTGAGTGTATATGTCTAGCGACGTCACTGTTATCTCACCGTGGACTTGGAAGGAAGAGTCAGGCGGGTGGGGCCTCCTTTTCTTTGCTGAGAAGACAGAAAAAAAGATGGCGTCAGTGCTAATGGCCTTGCAGTAACATTTTCAGACAGCAGATGGGGAGTGTGAGCACCTACATGCAAGGAAATGCATGTAATGTACTATTTGTCTTAAAGTCTTTTGTCACCTCCTAATGTTATTTCAAGTTAAAACACACCATTCACCAATACAACATTTGTAGTTATAAGGCTAGTTTTTAACTTTCTACCAATCACATTATCATTATTGCTTCAATATACACCCAACAATAACATTGTACAACGCTACACAATCATATGCAATACTTTAAGGCACATATAAGGTTTACACTGAAATCAATAGTCGTGTCTGGACTGGTACTTTGTAACCTGTGGAACATGCAGATTCAGTAGTAATGGTAGTGTAGTGTCAGTAACAAGGTGGCTCTTTGCAATGGTACAAAATGTCATCTTCTAACATTTTCTGAGATATGTTTGACAAATCTCCACTCAAAAAAAGGCACCAGATCATTTTAAAGTCAGCTAATACACCATGCGGCAGGGCTTTCCCATCTCCATATCAAATGAAAGCACAAACTAATTTTTTCTCCCACATCAGTAATAGTTGTTTTTATTATACAGATGATCAATATAATAGCAACATTGAATGTGATAACAAATGGTCAATTATTCATTTTAATAGTAGAAGCTTGTATGCAAATTACAACAACATTAAGAACTTTTTGGAACACATCAACGAACCCTTCAAAGTGATTGCTGTCACAGAAACATGGATTGATGATAAAAAAGGAATAGATTTTGATCTGGAGGGATATGAGCTAAACTACATCAACAGAACCAACAAAAATGGAGGAGGAGTAGCTGTGTACGTGATGAAGAACCTGAACTACAAAGTGGTAAAAAACATGTCATTTGCTATAGATAATATCTTAGAATGTACAACCATTGAAATATGTCAGGAAAAAAGCTAAAACATATTCATCAGTTGTATATATAGATCACCTAAGTCAAGTATAGAAACATTTGAAGAATGGATCAAGGCAACTTACATGGACAATGGTCAAAGAATAATGTTCTTATGTGGTGACTTTAATATTGACTTATTGAACCCCAACAAGCAAAAGTCTATTGATACAATGTACAGCATCAGTCTATATCCTAAAATCATAAAGCCAAGCAGAATCACAGGACACGTTGCCACGCTTATTGATAATATTTTTACCAATGATTTTGATAATAACACTACAAGTGGTCTACTTATAACCGACGTTAGTGATCGCCAGTTTTTACAATACATGATGGAAACTACAAAGAGAACATGGAAGACAAAAGGACATTTCGAAGACTATGCACAGAGAAGAGGAGGACTGCCTTCAAAATTGAGCTACAAAAGCAAGATTGGGACAATGTGTATAATGAAAAAGAGGTTGATGAAGCATATGAACATTTCTTAAACAAGTTCATAATACGTTATGACAAACATTGTCCATGGATACAACTCAGTAACAAGCAGAGAAAGAATAATCAACCATGGATGACAAAAGGATTAAAAAATGCTTGTAAGAAGAAGAATACACTATATAGAAAATGTATAGCACAAAGAACTATAGAGGCAGAAATTAAGTACAAAAAGTATAAAAACAAGTTAACAGACATACTACGATCATGTAGAAAAGAACATTACAGTGAATTATTGGACAGGAACAAAAATAATATGAGAGCAACATGGGGCATCCTCAATAGCATTATTAAAAATGGAACTAAGAGGGACTACCCTCAATACTTCTTAGATGAAAATAAAAAAAATGACAACATAAAGGAAGTTGTTGAAAGCTTCAATAATTATTTTGTAAATATTGGACCAAAATTGGAAGAAAGGATTCCAGACCCAGTTCCAATCGAGGACTATAATGATACCATAGAGCGAAATCCCAACTCCATGTTCCTCAGTAATGTGACACAGGAGGAAATAGTTACAATCGCAAAAAAATGTAAATCTAAGACTTCAACTGATTGTAACGGAATTGATATGGAAACGATAAAAAAGGTTATTGAAGAGATCTCAGGACCATTAATGTATATTAGTAACCTATCATTTCAAACAGGTACATTTCCAAACAAAATGAAAATAGCTAAAGTTGCACCAATTTATAAGACTGGAGACAAACATCAATTTACAAATTATAGACCTGTTTCTCTACTTCCACAATTTTCTAAAATCATTGAAAAACTGTTCAATAACAGATTAGAAAGTTTAATAAATAAAAATAGAATACTCGAAGAGAACCAATATGGATACAGAGCTAATGTTTCAACTTCAATGGCTTTAATTGAAATTACAGAAGAAATTACCAATGCAATAGATAGTAAAAAATGTGCGGCAGCGGTTTTTATGGATCTAACTAAAGCATTTTACACAATTAATCACAATATTTTAATAAAAAAACTAGAACCAAATGGCATCAGAGGGTTAGTCTTAAACTGGATAAGAAGTTATCTAACGAACAGGAAACAATACGTGAAGCTAGGCGAACACACGTCTACAACGCTAAATATATCCTGTGGTGTACCTCAGGGATCAATACTAGGACCTAAATTATTCAATCTCTATATAAATGACATTTGTAAAGTTACAAAAGATTTAAAGTTATTATTTGCGGATGATACAACAGCGTTTTGTTCAGGAGAGAACACACAGGAGATAATACAAATAATAACAGAAGAAATTAACAAATTAAAAAGATGGTTTGACAAAAACAGACTATCGTTGAATCT
The DNA here is from genome assembly GCF_033978785.1 of Entelurus aequoreus. Taxonomy (NCBI): domain Eukaryota; kingdom Metazoa; phylum Chordata; class Actinopteri; order Syngnathiformes; family Syngnathidae; genus Entelurus; species Entelurus aequoreus. The sequence goes on along the minus strand of NC_084754.1, from coordinate 30,097,534 downwards.
TAGTAAAACTAAAATAATGCTATTTGGTAACAGTAGAAGAGAAAGTCAAACACAAATACAAATAGACGGAATAGAAATTGAAAGAGTAAATGAAACCAAATTTCTAGGTATAATGATTGATGATAAATTGAACTGGAAATCTCACGTAAAAAATATACAACATAAAGTTGCAAGAAACACGTCAATTATGAATAAAGCAAAACATGTTCTAGACCAAAATTCCCTTCATATTCTCTACTGCTCACTAGTGTTACCATATCTGAGCTACTGTGTAGAAATATGGGGAAATAATTACAAAAGTACACTTCATTCATTAACGGTGTTACAAAAAAGATCAGTTAGAATAATACATAATGTTGGATATAGAGAACATACAAACCCTTTATTTATTGAATCAAAAATACTGAAATTCCACGACATAGTGAATTTGCAAACAGCTAAAATTATGCACAAAGCAAACTATAACCTGCTACCCAAGAATATACAACAATTCTTTTTAAAAAAGAGGAGAAATATAATCTTAGAGAAAAACGTAATTTAAAACATTTGTTTGCACGTACAACACTTAAGACCTTCAGTATATCAGTATGTGGAATTAAATTATGGAATGGATTAAGCAAAGCAATCAAACAATGTACTAATATGATACACTTCAAGAAACTCTTCAAACTTAAAGTGTTTACAAAGTACAAAGAAGAAGAACCATGACAAACATTCTCAATTTATTTCATCCATCCATTTATTCATTCTTAAAGTAATCTTACTTATCTCATCATATGAAATATGACTTACTTCACCAATTATTATTATTAAATTCTTACTATTATTTATGTATTTATTTTTATTGTGATTACTTATGGAGTTTATTGTGAAAAAATTGTGAACAGGAAGTGAACAAAACGTTTTGCAACTGTTATGTAAAGAAAAGGGGTAGGATTAAATAAGCTCTGCTTCTTCCTACTCCTTTTCGAACATGTTGAAAAGAGAAACTGTAAATTGTGATGTATCATGTTGTATGCTTGCATGTTCGAAATAAACTCAAACTCAACTCAACTCAACTCAAACTTCATTATCTTCCACAAGCCTTTTTATCTAAAGTTTAGATAAAAAGGCGTGTGGAAGATAATGAAGTTTGTGCTGTACTGTATTAAACATGCTTGTATTATCATTAAACACCTTTAACTTGTTAACATTAACTATATGTGTTAAACATGCTTGTATTATCTTTAAACACCTTTAACTTGTTAACAATATTAACTATATGTGTTAAACATGCTTGCATTATCATTAAACACCTTTAACTTGTTAACAAAAACATATATTTCATAAATAAGTAAATGTAAATTATATATATGAATGAGGTAAATCCCCACGACTTGATCAATTGAAAAGTAGCTTGCCTTCAGAAAAGTGTGGGCACCCCTGATCTAAACAATCTAATCCAAACCAAAAGGAATATAGTTGGCTAATCCCTCAATCAGCAGCCTCACTGGCAAACATTAGGCAACTCAAGGCATTGTGTGAAGAGGCATTGAAAATCGATACGTGCATATAGTGCACAAAATAAAAAGCAGGAAGTGAGAGACAGTAAGCTAAAGTGTTTGCATAGCTTGGTAAAGTGTCAACAACACTGACAATAGCAGCCTCCTCTATCAAACACATGTGCAAACAACAGTAGAAGTTTCCATAATGATTCATTAATAAAGTGAAGTTAGTGTCTAACTGCTGTGTTTAACTCAGCTATACCTCATGCGAAACTTCTAAGCCTCTAGATCAGGAGTGTCCCAGTGTGTGGCTCATTTTTTTGTTGTTGCACAAAATAGAAATAAAATCAAACCACAAAAATGAGGAGAAAAGAAAGTAAAAAGGCATAATGTAAAAGGAGAAAGATGGAATGTTGATAATTAATAATATTACACGTCAGACTAATAATAGTAATCTTTGTCACCTATAACATATACAGTACAGGCCAAAAGTTTGGACACACCTCATTCAATGCGTTTTCTTTATTTTCATGACTATTTACATTGTAGATTGTCACTGAAGGCATCAAAACTACGAATGAACACATGTGGAGTTATGTACTTAACAAAAAAAGGTGAAATAACTAAAAACCTGATTTATATTCTACTTTCTTCAAAATAGCCACCCTTTGCTCTTATTACTGTTTTGCACACTCTTTTCTTTCTCTCGATGAGTAGTCACCCTAAATTGTTTTCACTTCACAGGTGTACCTTATCAGGGTTGATTAGTGGTATTTATTGCTTTATCAAGGGGGTTGGGACCATCAGTTGTGTTGTGAATGAGAAGATGTGTCCAAACCTTTGGCCTGTACTGTATATTTATATATACAGTATATATATATATATATATATATATATATATATATATATATATATATATATATATACAGTGGGGCAAAAAAGTATTTAGTCAGCCACCCATTGACAATCAATGGGTGGCTGACAAAATACTTTTTTGCCCCACTGTATATATATATATATATATATATATATATATATATATATATATATATATATATATATATATATACATATATATATATATATATATATATATATATATAAAACATTGAAGGTCATGTCAACTTGTCGTCTTGTTCCTCTGCAGCAGCATCAATCAAACATTTGGGCCAAGATATTATAACTCCATTGTTGCTTAGCTCACAGTACAGTGTTAATTTGACAAACCATATAAAGTATTGAAGTATGTGGGAATATGTCGTTGCGTGTGTAAGCCATAGTAACTCACCAGTTCTTTGAGTTCTCGCTGTCGGTCGCAGAGTTGTTCGTACATACGCAGGCCCACTTGGGTGCTCTCCAGGGTGGAGATGATCTGCAGCTGGGTGTCCTTGTTCTCGATGATGTTGTACTCCAGCATCAGACATAGAATCTGGACACACAACATTTTAAGGTCGAATGAGACTTAGAATTGTGCAGATGTCTGCCAAGTTTAAAATGTTCATAACAATGGAAGAAGAAGAAAATTGGGATTGTCTTCATTTCACGTGTTTTACCTGACCATTACTAGAGTTTGACAAGGATAATATAAGACAATAACAATGATATTACTCGGACAAATTATGAAATCCCCATTGACATTATAAAAAAATGTATTAGGAAGATCTAAAAGCCATCAATGTACATGAGTAATGCATTTTAATCTTGTGAATTACGAAAGACAATTAAGCTACTTAAACGGGTAAAGTGTTAGGTCATACATCAATCATCGTGCTTGGATGTAGTTGCTTGTGTACCTCAGAGGTCAATGCCAGGACCGCAGTTGTTTATTTTATATATAAATAACTTCAAGTAAATTATTTGCAGTTGACACTACTGCATTTTGTTCAGGGAGAACACACAAGGCAGAAGAAAAAAACACGTTATAAAAGTGGTTTAATAAAAAAGACAATACTTGACTAAACCAAAATTATGTCATCCTGGTAAGGTTTATGGTGTAGGTTCGAACATGCATACAGTTACAATATGATACATCACATATTTCCAGATTCTCGTTACAACATGTTCGAAAAGTAGTAGGAAGAAGCAGAACTTATTTAATGCAACCCCTTTTCCATTTCATAGCAATTAAAAAAACCAAACCTGTATACATTTTTTGGCAAACACTAACACATTTGTTCACTTCCTTTTCTTGATTTGTACGCAATTTCAATCCATAAATAATAGAGGTCTCCCGAATAAATAGTTAGCGTAAGTAAGTTTTGATTCACATTTGCTTTCACAACTATTTTGTAAATATAGGAACAAAACTGGAGCAGACAATTCCAGATGTTCATGATAGGTCAGTTGAAGACTCAAATGAAACAACAGACAGGAATGCCAACTCAATGTTCTTCAAAAACGCAACAAAAGAAGAAATAATCAAAATTGTAAAGAAATGTAAATCCAAGACCTCAACTGACTGTCATGGAATAGATATGGAAACAATAAAACAAAGTTATTGAAGAAATTTCAAAACCTCTAACGCAGGGGTCACCAACCTTTTTGAAACCAAGAGCTACTTCTTGGTTACTGATTAGTGCGAAGGGCTACCAGTTTGATACACACTTAAATAAATTGCTAGAAATAGCCAATTTGCTCAATTTACCTTTAACTTTATGTTATTATTAATAATTAATGATATTTATCTTTGTGGAAACACTGATCATCTTAATGATTTCTCACAATAAATATATATAGAAACAGATAATTATTAATATGCAACACTTTATTTTTATATTTTCTCTAAGTGCACATTTTTCAAATTGAACATTTTCAAATGATCACTTCCAAGACAGTCTTGTGAAATCACCATATCCCATTTTAACTAGCTAGCCACTAACATTTTTTAACAAATCATGAATTACTTTGCACCATGTTTGTACAAATAATAACTCATGTAAAATACATAAGTCAACTCTAAAATTTTTAAATAAATCATGTCACACTTTGAACTGGACACCAAATCTGTTATCTGTTTCTTTGTCAGTTAGTGAAGACCAAGTCTTTAAAATATTTTCTTGGATTTTCAAATTCTATTTGAGTTTTGTCTCTCTTAGAATTAAAAATGTCGAGCAAAGCGAGTCCAGCTTGCTAGTAAATAAATACAATTTAAAAAATAGAGGCAGCTCACTGGTAAGTGCTGCTATTTTAGCTATTTTTAGAACAGGCCAGCGGGCTACTCATCTGGTCCTTACGGGCTACCTGGTGCCCGCGGGCACCGCGTTGGTGACCCCTGCTCTAACGTATATCAGCAATCTGTCATTTCAAACAGGCAAATTCCCAGAAACATTTAAAATAGCAACATTTCTACCGATTTATAAGACTGGAGACAAACACCAATTTACAAATTGTAGACCTGTTTCTTTACTGTCACAATTTTCTAAAATCATTGACAAATTATTCAACAACAGATTCAACCAATTCATAAATAAAAGAGAAACACTCACAGAGTACCAATACGGATTCCGAGCTAACATTTCAACAACGATGGCATTACCGGTAATCGAAATAACAGAGGAACTTACCAATGCAATAGATGATAAACAGTGTGCAGCAGCAGTGTTTATAGATTCAACAAAAGCATTTGACAAAATTAATCGTAATTTTTAATCAACCAACTACAAAAGTATGGCATCAGAGGACTGGTCTTGAACTAGATAAAGAGCTACTTAACCAACAGAACGCAATACATGAAGTCAGGTGAACATAATTTACATTAACAGAGCTAAATATATTTTGTGACATACCCCAGGGATCAATACTGGGACCAAAAATGTTTAATCTCTATATAAACGATATTTGTAAAGTTCCAAAGGACTTAAAGTTAGTTTTATTCGCAGATGACACAACTGCGTTCAGAAGCTAATACAAATAATAGAATAAATTAACAAATTAAAAAGATGGTTTCACAAAAACAGATTTCTCAGTAAAACTAAAATAATGCTACTCGGTAACAGTACAAGAGAAAGTCAAACACAAATCTAACATCTGGAGTTTAAACAGTTTCTTAAACTGGATCATATTAGTACTCTGGTTGACTTATTTGCTTAATTAATTCCACAATTTTATTCGATACTGATACATACTAAAGGTTTTAAGTGTTGTACGTGCATACAAATGTTTTAAAGTTAGATTTTTCTCAAAGGTTATATTTCTCCTCCTTTGTTGAGATAGATGTAAGCACAAGTTAACACTTGCAGGGCATTACTGCCTGACGCACCTCCGACAGTGCTGTGTGGTGCTGGCTGCAGGGTCGTCAGCCGGGAGCCACCCTTCACGGATGTTTCGCTCCTTTAATCCCGGAACATCTCTGGGTGGTGGAGCAGCGACAGGGACGTCTCCCTGCCACCCCCTGCAGCCAGCTGGAGGATCCATAATGTACCCACATTCTAACCCCGGTGTTATTGCTGTTGTGTATATGGAATGAGTCCCTTTGTTGAGAAAAATTGTTGGACATGGGTTAGGTTTAGAGTTAGTGCATAAATTTGCCAATAAACCAAATCATTGAATTTCAATATTTTGGATTCAATTAATAAAGCGTTTGAGTGTTCTTTGCATCCAACATTATGTATTATTCGCCCATATTTCTACAAAATAACTATGGTAACACTAGTGAGCAGTAGAGAATATAGAGTTATTTTTGGTCCAGGACATATTTGGCTTTATTTAATATTGATGTATTTCTTAGCACGTTATGTTGGATATTTTTATATGAAATTTCCTGTTCATTTTGTCATCTATTATTACACCCAAAAATGTGGTTTCTTTTACTCTGTCAATGTCTACTCCGTCTGTTTGTATTTGTGTTTGACTTTCTCTTCTATTGTTACCGAATAGCATTACTCATAGACACTGAAAACTGGTAGATGATCACTAATGTTGGTTATTAGCAGACCACTTGTACAAACCCCATTTCCAAATGAGTTGGGAAATTGTGTTAGATGTAAATATAAACGGAATACAATGATTTGCAAATCATTTTCAACCCATATTCAGTTGAATATGCTACAAAGACAACATATTTGATGTTCAAACTGATAAACATTTTTTTTTGTGCAAATAATCATTAACTTTAGAATTTCATGCAAGCAACACGTGACAAAGAAGTTGGGAAAGGTGGCAATAAATACTGATATAGTTGAGGAATGCTCATCAAACACTTATTTGGAACATCCCACAGGTGAACAGGCAAATTGGGAACAGGTGGGTGCCATGATTGGGTATAAAAGTAGATTCCATGAAATGCTCAGTCATTCACAAACAAGGATGGGGCGAGGGTCACCATTTTGTCAACAAATGCGTGAGCAAATTGTTGAACAGTTTAAGAAATACCTTTCTCAACCAGCTATTGCAAGGAATTTAGGGATTTCACCATCTACGGTCCGTAATATCATCAAAGGGTTCAGATTGAGAAATCACTGCACGTAAGCAGCTAAGCCCATGACCTTCGATCCCTCAGGCTGTACTGCATCAACAAGCGACATCAGTGTGTAAAGGATATCACCACATGGGCTCAGGAACACTTCAGAAACCCACTGTCAGTAACTACAGTTGGTCGCTACATCTGTAAGTGCAAGTTAAAACTCTCCTATGCAAGGCGAAAACCGTTTATCAACAACACCCAGAAACGCCGTCGGCTTCGCTGGGCCTGAGCTCATCTAAGATGGACTGATACAAAGTGGAAAAGTGTTCTGTGGTGTGACGAGTCCACATTTCAAATTGTTTTTGGAAACTGTGGACGTTGTGTCCTCCGGACCAAAGAGGAAAAGAACCATTCGGATTGTTATAGGCGCAAAGTTGAAAAGCCAGCATCTGTGATGGTATGGGGGTGTATTAGTGCCCAAGACATGGGTAACTTACACATCTGTGAAGGGGCCATTAATGCTGAAAGGTACATACAGGTTTTGGAGCAACATATGCTGCCATCCAAGCAACGTTACCATGGATGCCCCTGCTTATTTCAGCAAGACAATGCCAAGTCATTTGTTACATCAACGTGGCTTCATAGTAAAAGAGTGCGGGTACTAGACTGGCCTGCCTGTAGTCCAGACCTGTCTCCCATTGAAAATGTGTGGCGCATTATGAAGCCTAAAATACCACAACGGAGACCCCTGGACTGTTGAACAACTTAAGCTGTACATCAAGCAAGAATGGGAAAGAATTCCACCTGAGAAGATTAGAAAATGTGTCTCCTCAGTTCCCAAACGTTTACTGAGTGTTGTTAAAAGGAAAGGCCATGTAACACAGTGGTAAAAATGCCCATGTGCCAACTTTTTTGCAATGTGTTGCTGCCATTAAATTCTAAGTTAATAATTTTTTGAAAAAAAAAAACCGCCATGTAACACAGTGCTGAACATGCCCTTTCCCAACTACTTTGGCACGTGTTGCAGCGCTGAAATTGTAAGTTAATTATCATTTGCAAAAAAAAAAAATAAAGTTTATGAGTTTGAACATCAAATATCCTGTCTTTGTAGTGCATTCAATTGAATATGGGTTGAAAACGATTTGCAAATCATTGTATTCCGTTTATATTTACATCTAAAACAATTTCCCAACTCATATGGAAACTGGGTTTGTAATATTATTATCAAAGTTATTGGTAAAAAGTCATTAGTAAAATATTATCTTTACATGTGGCATAGTGTCCTGTGTCCAGCTTGGTCTTGTGATTTTAGGATATAAACTCATGCAATCATTGAATCAATGGTATTTTGCTAATTAGGGTTCAAGAGGTCAATGTTAAAGTCACCACATGGGAAAATTACTTTTTGACTGATTTCAGTAAAATCTGTCTTAATCCAGTCCTCAAACATTCCAATAGTTGACTTAGGTGTTCTGTATATGCAGCAGATCAATATGTTTTTGCTTTTTTCATATTTCAATGGCAATGCATTCTAAAATAACCTCAGTAGCAAACAAGATGTTTTTCACCACTTTGTATTTCAAGTTCTTCATCAAAATATATATATATAGGTTTATGTTGCAAAAGTTTTCCATTTTTATATTTTCTTGTTCAGCAATCTTTTGTGTTGCTTTATGAATGTCCATGAGTGTAGATGAATGAGCTCTTAGTTTCATTGTTCAATGGTCTCTTGGAACGCAGTAGTATTAATGTTACATGTAGATGTTTGCTTTCCGGAGCGCTGTGAGCTTAATATTTGTCCAGATCGTTGATTGATGTGTTTGACAACAAACGTGATGTAAATTTTGCATTTTGCGGTTGCTTCCTCAAGTCGTATTCTTTCTTGGCGATGTCAGCATTGCGTTTAGTGAAATGCTCATTCACGTACACATTTGTACCCTTCAGCTTCTTTCCCTGTTTCAGCAGTGCCATTTTAGATTTCTTGTTGGTGAATTTCATGAGGATTATCATACGGGTGTTGTTTCTTCCATTCTGTGGGATGCATGTGCCAATGTGGAAATATTCTTTGAGTTCAAAAAAATGTTCTATTTGCTGCTCTGCTGAGGAGAGTTCCATTTCCTCTGGTTCTCCTCGATCTGGGAATGATATGCAACCCTGTCATGATTACTTCATTAATTCGTTTATCCTGATCCATATCATCTATGATTTTCTTCAGAGCGATGTTATCTTGTTCCAGAACCTTCCCTTCTTGATGCATAGCTATTTTCTCCTCTTGGAGAACCTCTCTCTTGTCGCATTTCTGTTTGCTCCTTTAGGAGACTCATCACATTATCTTTGAGATCACAATGCTCCCTTCTCAAGCGGTTATTCTGGGTTTGCAGGCTTTCTATGTTTGCTTATAGGCATGCCTATCTGCTTTCTGATCTGATCTTAGACTTGCCACATCTGCTTTGATGGTTGAATGCAGGTTGTCTATTTTTATTTCCACTTTTGAATTTAGGTGGTCTATTTTTTGTAAGACCAATGTGATGTCCTGATTCCCTTTGTATCCTGTTTGCAGAAACAGAGGCCAAAGGGTCCGGGCTTTGAATTTGGTTATGGCAGTGTTTTTCAACCTTTTTTGATGAGCCAAGGCACATTTTTTGAATTGAAAAAATCCGGAGGCACACCACCAGCAGAAATAATTAAAAAACAAAACTCAGTTGACAGTAAAAAGTCATTGTCGCAATTGTTGGATATGAATTCAAACCATAACCAAGCATGCATCACTATAGCTTTTGACTCAAAGTAGATGTCTCATCACGCTGTCATTTATTTTTAGTTTTTTGCTGTTTTCCTGTGTGTAGTGTTTTAGTTCTTGTCTTGCGCTCCTATTTGGTGGCTTTTTCTCTTTTTTTGGTATTTTCCTGTAGCAGTTTCATGTCTTCCTTTGAGCGATATTCCCCGCATCTACTTTGTTTCAGCAATCAAGAATATTTCAGTTGTTTTTGTCCTTCTTTGTGGGGACATTGTTGATTGTGATGTCATGTTTGGATGTACAACTGTCTTTGCTCCACAGTAAGTCTTTGCTGTCGTCCAGCATTCTGTTTTTGTTTACTTTGTAGCCAGTTCAGTCTTAGTTTTCTTCTGCATAGCCTTCCCTAAACTTCAATGCCTTTTCTTAGCGGCACTCACCTTTTGTTTATTTTTGGTTTAACATTACACACGTTTTTACCTGCACCCTGCCTACCGCAGTTTCCGACATCTACAAAGCAATCAGCTACCAGCTGCCATCTACTGATATGGAAGAGTATTACACAGTTACTCTGCCGAGCTCTAGACAGCACCGACCACTCAACAACAACACATAATTTGCAGACTATAATTACTGGTTTGCAAAAAATATTTTTAACCCAAAGAGATGGATGGAGGTGAAATTAGATAATCTCCCACGGCACACCAGACTGTATCTCACGGCACACTAGTGTGCCGCGGCACAGTGGATGAAAAACACTGGGTTACGGGTTGGGTTTCAGCATTGTTGTTAAAGCAGCCAGCTGACAGTGATTGCCTCTTTAGCGACTTATGGGTTGGGTTTCAGCATTGTTAATAAAGCAGCCCGTTGACAGTGAATGCCTCTTTAGCGACTTGCAACACTTTCAACTTGTATATTTTAACAACTTTGTACCTTGCTGATCAGAGCTCTATTGGAGGTGTCAGCCCATCAAATGAGATCACTCAGTGTGGTCAGAAACACTTTAACGGTCCCAAACTCCCACAGCCTGATCTCTGTATGGCTTCAGGTTGCTGGTCAACTGCTTTGGATTGCAGTTGGGCCGTTAGCCAAGAGGCTAACAATTAGTTTTTTTCAGAGAATATGTGCCTCTCACCGGACCAAGAGCAGTTCGAAGATGTCAGCAAACTCTCCTGTAGCTGTGATCACAATCAGTGGTCAGTAAAACTTCAAAAATATTAAAACACCCGAGTAGCAAAAGCAGAGCCTTTTCTTTGTGTCTCGTCTCATTGACAGGAAGTGACATAATGGAGAACTCACAAACAAGTCCAAAAATGTAAAAATATTGAAATTAACCTATCTGGTACATTTTCAAAACAGCTAAAATAGTTCAAAAAGCAAATAGGTTGGTCCCCACTAGTAGGCAAACATTTTTCTCAAAAGAAAATAAGTGTGATCTCAGGGGAAAACACAGGAAACACATCTGTAAGTCTGTACAACACAAAAAAGTGTGATCATATCAATATGTGAGATAAATATGGAACAGAATGAGGGAGGAACTCAAGCAATGTCCTAACATGAACCACTTTTAGAAACAGTGCAAGCATATGTTTTTTACAAGGAAGAAGCAGCATAGGATAGGATAGGTGCTTTATTGTCATTGTATTTGCAACCCAGAAAACTTAGTTGAGCAATCCAGCAGCATCTTGGTTCAGGCAAGTTAGCAATTATAATAATGATGAAAAGACAACAGTAATATGGCAGTGAAGAATGAATAAGCAGTTATAGAGCAATGCATAGATTAACGGTTAAGTGGCAGGGAATAGATTAACAGTTAAGTAGCAGTGAATGCTATAATTAATTCCTTAATTAATGTATGCTATAATTAATCCCTTAATAATTAATTATGATGTCAGGGTTCCCCGTAATGTATTTTATTGTGGCGGTGCGCCATGGCAACATCTTAGCCGCCACACCTTAAAAATGTTTTTTTTAATGTAAAACCAAAATAAGGTAACATAATGTATTGTAGCATTCAGAAGAACACACAACAATTCTGACCCTCTTTTTAGCTTTTATTGTCAATCTTATTGCTAACAACGGATGCAATTCCAATAAGTATTTCCTCCGCGCACACACGTCTCCGTGTTGAACTCCTCGACACACATCAACACTTCCTTGTTCTTCGACAACACGGTGTGTTCATAGACCACGGGAAAAAATAACATTGTAACACACTAACACATACATTAACACCAGCAGGTAGTTACAGTTTAAATGGATATATATAGTTTATTGTTTGCGCACTATTAACTAGTGATGCACTGAAAATTTGGCCACTGAAAAAAGACGTACTTTGAGCACTGGAATACAGCTTCCGAAAATGGATAATGTGATACGCACAGGGTTAACTGGATGGGAGGCAGCATGTCTGCGATGTGGCTGTACTTTAATACTGTATATCCGAGATATACCCGCGGACAGCGATCTTCAAAATAAATATAAGATGGCAGTGGCAGCTTTTAAGGAGAGAAAGGCTCCCAGCGGCATGAGGCTATTGTGACGTCAAGCAATTGTGACGTCAAGCTATTGTGACGTCAAGCTCTCTGCAGCTCACTTTTCGTCGTTGACATGGAGTGACAGAAGTAAAGAGTCTCTAAACACGAGTACCGTCTACAATAACACCAGAAATAGATTTGTTTTTAATAAAGAAAGAGTGACTAAAAAGATTGGAGAAATCTCTATGAAAAAAAAAATTCCAACAAAGTACAATAAGCAGCAACAATTAAAAAAAATTAAGCAAAACAATATTATGTAAGAAAAAATATATGTTAATAGGATAATTAATAATACATTTGTTTTAAATGTATGTATACTGTACATGTTTTTTACCTTTTTAAAGAAAATATATGTGTCATAGAAATAAATGTAATGTCCAATTTACCACGCCCTCAGCCACAACCCTAGCCACGCTCCCACCTGCACAGGTATCTTGGCAATCTGGGGGAAACCCTGAATGTATCACATATCTATTTTTTCCTGTATTATGCAATACATTAAACAATTACTATACGTATTATGTGTTTCTTTTCAGAAAATTGGAAATCCATGAGTGAAAGTGTAGCAGATTATTAATAATTGTTGAGACATGAAGAAAGGGCGCAATTAAATAATTTCTGCTTCTTCCTTTTCCTTGTCGGACTTGTTGAATTATGTAAATGTCAGAGTAAACCTATTCATTAGGTTCATTTTTCTAAAGTTGTTAAGCAAATATTAAACTAAACCACCAAAAACAGCGAAAATAAAAAATAAATATTGAATACTTGATTACCGGTAGATTAAAAATAAAATGTACGAACAGAATATACAACTGACATACCTCCACCATTGTCTGGTTCCCACGCAAAGCCAATAGCATGCAAGGGCCCAGCTTGTTCTCAGCCAAAGAGAGGAGGAACTTCTTGGTCTTATAGCAAGAGCCCATCAAGATATGGACCTGTCAATAATGAAGAGGAAAACAAATCAAAAGGTGAAAAAAAAGAGAATCTCAAAACTCTGTTCATGGAACTCCGAAAACTCACCATACTGGCAAACAGCTCTCCATCGTCATCGCAGGCCACGCCTCCTGGACTATAAAGCTGAAACCAGCCATCTTTTCCAGAACGCACACTGAGTAGACAAGAATGGACCTAGAAAGAAAATTTTTATTTTTTTCACAAATTCATCTCTTGTCGGATGTGCTCAGTTTATTTAGTTTCGTATTATCTGAAGAGAAGGAGGTATGCTTAGAGGAAACTAACCTCTTGCCTTGGATCCTGTGCAAACCTCTGAATTACGTATTTTAGTTCCCTATTTAGAAAAATAGCAAATGATAAATTAACTTTGGTAAATTGCAATCAATACATAAAGCACTGGCCATAAAGCATGCAATACTTACTTTGTAAATTTGGCATGTGCAAGGGCCCTATAAAAGAGGAGGACAAAAGGACATGATATCAATGTCTAAATCCTCACTTTCATCTTTTCTTAAACTTCAGAGTCTACCTATTACAATTTATTTGCAGGAAACGACTCAAAATAACAGATAAAGCTTGGAATATATGGAAATGTACACAACCTAACTGGTACCTGTAATTTGGTGCTAAGAATACAAAGCACGTTGTTTGTCGAATGCTGTCAAATAATTAATTGATTTAATCAGATTAATTACATGGACATGAATTTGAATTATCCTGATTAATCACAGCGTATTTCTTTCTTGCCTAATTTTAAATTATATTAGTATTTGGACACAAACACAATTATATTTTCAAAATGTCATCTAGGAACATTTTAAAAAAGTTTTACGGCACATCATTTTTTTGCTCAAAACATAGTAAGAGTTTGATTTAAAGTGCAATTAGGTGTATTTTGAAGTGAAAATATATTTATGAAAGATAAATGTTTCTTCAGAGTTCCTTGAGAGGTTATCAAAAAGGGCGGAAAGGTGCAAGATTTGTTGAAACAATGACGAGAAAAGCAGCACACACTCCAGTCCAAGGGAGCACAGTCGAAGAATGCATGAATTTAACGGTTATTATTATTTAAGTATTTAATGGTTATTATTATTTAAGTATTCTCTTGATATTATTCGTATTTCTTAAACACGTTTGCTACGAGTGTTTCGAAAAGCACCAACCCGGTGTGTCTAAATAAAAGAAAGCAATTGTGAGCAAAATCTAAAAGAGTTAAGCTTTTACCAAAGGCAGCAATCATAAATGTAGCTTTCCGGAAATGTTGACCTCTATAGGTATATTTTTATGAAGATGCGCGTGCAAGAGCAGCGAACATGGCATCTTAGACGCAAAGTTAAATCATGAAATGCAACCTTACCCGAGCAAAAACTATGCATATTTATACGAGAGAGTCCTGATTAGAGATGTCCGATAATGGCTTTTTTGCCGATATCCGATATTCCGATATTGTCCAACTCTTAATTACCGATTCCGATATCAACCGATACCGATATATACAGTCGTGGAATTAACACATTATTATGCCTAATTTTGTTGTGATGCCCCGCTGGATGCATTAAACCATGTAACAAGGTTTTCCAAAATAAATCAACTCAAGTTATGGTAAAAAATGCCAACATGGCACTGCCATTATTATTGAAGTCACAAAGTGCATTATTATTTTTAACATGTCTCAAAACAGCAGCTTGGAATTTGGGACATGCTCTCCCTGAGAGAGCATTAGGAGGTTGAGGGGGGCGGGGTTGAGGTGGGGGTTGTATATTGTAGCGTCCCGGAAGAGATAGTGCTGCAAGGGGTTCTGGGTATTTGTTCTGTTGTGTTTATGTTGTGTTACGGTGCGGATGTTCTCCCGAAATGTGTTTGTCATTCATGTTTGGCGTGGGTTCACAGTGTGGTGCATATTTGTAACAGTGTTAAAGTTGTTCATACAGTCACCCTCAGTGTGACTTGTATGGCTGTTGACCAAGTATGCTTCCGGGAATACCAGCTCGATCACTGCAGAATACATTGAAGGTTATCAGTAATAATGCGGATTGCTAGTTGGATTTAGAGCAAATATGCACTTCCCGGAATGTTGTTTCCTGCTTCCTTATATTAAAGTTCAGCCAACGTGATTGTTTGCTTGTTAGTACGTGCAATGATGTGATTAATTGCTTCTGAGCTACAGGTTGCTGGGGAGTATTGTTGCCTTCACTAATGACGCCTGAAGGCCAATTCGTAGAGCAACAGTGGCTCAGGTGAGTAACAGATGAGTCCCACTGTTGCAGACAACAAGTCACGTCTCCTCCACATCTTAATGAACCTCTGAAGACCACACCTCTTTTGACAGGCTTCTTTCAAACATGGCTTGGGGCTGTTTCAGGCAAATTATAACAGGCTCTTTAGGGAAGGTGGAATGAACCCTCCAGTTCCCGCACCCTGGGACATGGGGTGTGGTGAGGGACTTCACTCACGTCAGCAATCAGGCCCGCAAAGGACCCATCGAGAACAATGCCAGCCTCCCAAGGCACAGTAAGACTAAGAGGTAAAGATAGCGAGGCAACTGTTTTGAATGTGGCCAGTACATTTGGTTAGGGTCTGTAATTACAGTCAGGCAGATGTGTTTGCATATCGTCCTCAGTTGTATGCAAACACATATACAACTATGTCCAGTACATGTGCAAATAGTTAAAATGTACAAACAAGATGAGTGGATTACATAACTGTGACATAATGTATATACATTTATATGTATATAAATACATACATATATACATATATATATACAATAAAATTACATTTGTGTAGAAACATCGGTGTCTATTTAGTTCATGTCAAGTATACACAAGCAAGTAATTGAATGCAATTAACGATTCAAAACTGTGAATAATCTGTTCACATTTTTTTTATCATTGTCCCTTTTTGACTGGGCTCGGAAGAGTATGGGGACTCTGTAAAATTGTAATTCTAAAATCCCAAAGAAGAATGCGTTCTGAGCAATTGACAATTTTGTGCGAAGTATGCAAGTTTGCTTCCAATGCTGCGGAACCCATTTGGAGCATATTTTGGAAAGAACATGACTTTTATGCAAAGCGACCATGATAACTGAAACTTTGGGCAATGATCATACACAGACTGAAATTTAAGGTCAGTAGATTTGCTGGACCTTTGTAGGATTTAATACAATTTTCATGGGTTCTGTTAATTTTTTATGAGGGGTGAGACGACATGTGTGGGGGGCACTGTATATTTCAGCGTCTGTAGATCTTTCAAAGCCCGACCATTTGGCTATAATCAGTTAATTGATTGTTATGTTGTTTTTGTGTATTCATTTCATGGTACCGTTCAACAAACATGTGACCACAGTAATTTCACACGATTGATCTTTAAACATTTTTTTTTTTACAAACTATGGGCCTTCCTTGACAATAGATCTATATTATCTAACAATGTTTATTATAAAGCACAAAAATATTGTAAATGTTTAAATATGCAGTGTAAAAATGGTCTAATTCTGAATCCAAATGTGCTGAGGTGTGTAAAACTCACTCTTTAGGAAAAGGAATGGGCTGCAACAGGCTGGCCAGCGCAGGTCTCCAGTCATCATAATCAGACCTGCCACAAACAGGTCATAAAAAGAGTTATGAGTGCTGGACGCTGAATAAGTAAGGCCCCAAAAGGTGTGGTTGAACATGATCTTCTGTGCTAATGACGCAGGTCCACAGTGCGCATTTAACACGAAGAGTATTAGATTACCTGGAGTGTTGGGTTTTTTTTTTTACCAAATGCTGCAGCCTCTGTTTTCAGGCCAGCCTATTTAGTTACAATACCTACACTTTGAAAGAAAGTCCAACACAGAACTACTGATCCACTTTCACATTGTGGTATCCAAGCTTTTTATTAATTTATCAGTACTGTCTGACCCATTAACACCAATGTCTACTTCCAAACAAATATGCCACATCCACTAACTACAACAGTTACAGTATATGCACGGACTGGCCACAACATTAGGAAAAATTGCACAAGTATATGTAATATCCAATACAAGTTTTGTTTCATAATAATAATACATTTTGACTGACACTTTAACAGATAAAACAATCTAACAATACACAATTTTATAAAAAGCATGTATTTCCAAAATTTGCTAGTTATTAATCTGAATAGAACACATTTAAAAAAAAAAAACATACATACTTTTCATTGGACAAATACAAATTGTTTATTGTTAGTAGTGAACTCTTCTAATATTTTGGTTAATTTACTCAGAAACTCTGAAAACCTCTCCGTTTTAAGAAGCTTAGTTGTACAATACTGCAAAATAGGGCTGCAACTATCGAATATTGAGTTATCAATCTATCAGTTTATTTGATTAAATAAGTAACCGGATAAAACACTTTATAGCCTGAATGCATATTTTAGGGAAAATAGTTAAAATAAACATATTTTTTTATGTTTGCCATAGCCTTCATTCTTTTTTCCAATTAACCATTAACATTGAAATTGTACTTTTAACATGTGTGAATTAAAAAAAACGTTGCTGTTCACCACCACACAGATCACGGCGCCCACACACCAACACTGTCATGGCACTCTACTGCAGCAACTTTGCGGAAACAATGTCCGCTTATTTAAAGTTCAGGGAACTCCATTTGGTCAACTTTCATTAGTTTCACACAATAAATGAATAACTGAAGCAACAGAATATAAATCAAAGTTGTTTTTTTTATATTGAAATAATCGATCCTATTGCAAACTACAATCAAAATAAATAATACGCATAGTTACATTAACAATTACATTAAGTTTTGAATAAAATAATTGTATTATCTCGGCTAAGGAATAATGCTTACTAATAGAATTGTAAACATAAAGGAATAATGCTTACTAATAGAATTGTAAACAATATTTGAAAGAAATAAGCCATTTGTGTACATACATTTTTTTTTGATATTTGAGTTAAGCTCATAAAAAAATCATATTTTGATTCACTGTAAGCCACTATGGTGATAAAGAAAGTTGCAAGTGCCCCCACTTTGATAAAGAAGATGAGAAACACGATTGAATTAAAAAAATTAAAGTACAAAGGTGTAAATATTCATTTATCAATTTCATTCATCATGTTCTATTTCATTCTTTTTGCATGTAAAAGCAAAAATATGTGTTTTACATCTGTTTTGAGTTCAGATTTATAGGTGTTTCGAATGGATTTCTCAAATGTGCATTATATCTTATGGGGAAAATTATTTTGGTTTTCATACTACTCAGTTTTCCTCTGACCTTTTGGAAAGGCTGGGTGACTATATGATCATGATCGATGATCGCGATTAATTTAAATTCAATCACGGTGATCAGCTGTTAAAATATTTCCTTGATCAAACATGGCGGAAATGTCTGTTAGAAAATACCGCGGTAGTAAACAATAGGGGAACAATGGTGCTCAGTATAATCCTGCAGAGAACAATCTGCCTTTATTGACTGTGATCCTGTGAGTGTCTGTGAATGTGTGTGTGTGTTTGTGTACGTTTGCTTGTCGTGTTGGTGTGAATGTGTTGGTGTCCATGTGAGTGCGCGACCATCCCTATCCACTTTCCCGAATGTCAGGCTTGTCACATCGTAATTAATGTTCAATCAGTGTTGTGCCTCTTCTCGCTTACGCAGCTGGAAGTGCAGCCCAGAAGTGCAGCCCAGAAGAACCAAATAAAAAAATATGGCTAACACTTGCGTAGAAGTTGAAATATTAACATTAAGAAGAAGCTGCAACTTCAGGGACAGACTTTAGTCTCACTGACTGCTTGAGTTCACATTGTGGTGCGCAGTAATCCTGCCCTGAATGCGGACTTGCGGGAAGGCACAGAATGTTTGTGACTGAACTACTGTCTTGGTCCCAAAAGGGGGAATAAACACACCTACTAATTCAATCAGACAAAATACATGTTATATCTAACTATGTTTTGTTTATGTGTTTACTCTGATTTAACTCCTCAGATATGACATGTACTAAAAAACTCTGCAGACAGACACTTTTTGTTCAAATAATTTTTGAGTTTCTGGATAAAAACATTTTGCTCCTGAAATAATCATTAAACACATTTTACGTGAACACATTATTTCACAGTACCTCAAATTCAAACTGTATGTTCATGTATTTTATAATATAATATAAAATACAGAATTTGATATTAAAAAAATGCCCAAATCTGGGTCTCTGGCAGGAAGCACTGATGTATACAAGTAATCAAAGTATACAAATAATAATTTACCATTTGAAAGTGTTATTTAGTAAATGTTAACTTGAAATAAAAGTATTGTAGTATTCAGTGCACCATTGGTACTATGTTTACTGAGCGTAGGAGGTTACCTGTACTGTTGCACCTCGAGTAGGCACAATCATAGATATAAACACAATGACAGTTGTCAGCTGTTAGCATACACTACCTCTATCAAACATGGTGGAAATGTCTGTTACAAGATACTGCAGTAGTAAACAGCTGTATAATCCTGCACGGGACAATCCGACTTTGATAAAAAATCATGATATTAATCGAGATGGAATGATATGAAAAAATTAATCGTGATAATTTTTTTTGCAATATTGCCCAGCCGTTTGGAATACTGTGTGGTCCTCTGTGGAAACATTTTGGATACCCCTGGACTAAGCTATGAATGGTTGTGATCGATAAACAATACAATAGGTAATTGCACGTAAACTTACAGCATCTTGAGGATAAGAGCAAAGCAGCCAAGCACCCGGTCAGCCTGCGCTGGCAGCTGAATGGACAGAGTGTTGACAGCCGGGCTGACCAGCAGACAGTCAATGAGGTTGGGTTCACTATTGGCGTCTGGCTTTCGCTTTGTGTTGGCAGAGTTGTTGTTGCGTTCTAACTCCACCAGGATCTCGCTGGAGTTGACCACAGACGGAGATGGAGAGAGGGGAAGGGAGGGTGTTGGGGACGATATGGGGATTGAAGGTGGAGGGTTTGGAGGAACAGGAGGCGGTGGCTGAGGAGGAGTAAGGTTAGAGGAGAGTTGGAGCAGGGTGGCAGAAGGCGGCGTCGGGGGCTCTGGGCGCAGCAGGCGGAGTGGCATTGGAGGCTTGCGATCATTCTGTTGCTGGCAGCCATTTCTGATTTCTTTCAGGCTCGGAGAGTTGTCTCGACTGGAGGGAATGATGGCGGTCGAAAAAAAGCAAGAGTGACTTATGAGTTTAAAAGTTCATATTAAAGGCAATATGCACACAAAGACCTATTAGCGACTGATCCCAGTTATGAGCCCTTTACAGCCAGGAGATATGTTACCAAGGTGATTGTTGCACCTTTGTGGGTTGGAGATTCGGAAATTATCTACATAGATAGTTAACCTCTGGGGTGAAAGATGTTGGCAACCGCAATGTTAACTACAAGGATATGAATGACGCTAATACAAGTAGTTGCAACCTATGATGTGCATTTCAGTCAACACGAGGCCTCTTGAAACAAAGCACTTGCAACATCCATCCATCCATCCATCCATTTTCTACCACTTGTCCCTTTTGGGGTCGCGGGGGGTGCTGGAGCCTATCTCAACTGCATATCAAATTTAAATGACAATTTCTCCTAAAATCCAATTAAATTTAATTAATTTAAATTGAAGTTGCAAACAGGAAGTAGAATTGCAATTCCAATTTGAATGTGAGGAAGAATTTAATTTTGGTGTGTTCCACAAACATGCATCACAGTCAGTATATTCCACTCATGACTGTTTTACATATTTAATGGAGATAATAGTTTAAATGATTCTCATGTGCACATTACATTATTACAGAAAAAGTTTTTTTTACCGACAATTAAAAATTAAAGCATTGGGTTGTTTTTTAAAGTTCATTTAAATATAAAGGCAAATAATCTCGAAAAAAAGTGTGATTAATCTGATTAAAAAATGTAATTGTTTGACTGAACTAATTTTTAGTATTCGGTCCCAAACCTTTGTTAAACATGACAAATGCTTCTATCACTTGGCTATAAGGAAATTCTTTGAATTGCAATGAATAGTATTCCACTTCCTGTCATTCAAATTCCAATTCTTCAAATTAATTTAAATGGAATTTCAAAGAAATTCTAGAATCACAGACAGCTTAAGTAAAAATATTACATGTAAGTATGACCAGGCAGCTCAAGCAATGAGAAACAAACACAATTTTATAAATAAAGAGGTATACAAATATAATGTTGACCAAACATTGAAACAAGGTGCTAGTGTCGTAACACCAGGTGTGGGATGTGAAAGCAATGACGCAATTATACCATGCTGAGGAAAAAAAGGTTAAAAGTCACGTGTGTGACTAACCTGTTAATGAAATCCTCATAACAGGAGTAAATGGCAGCAAGACATACTGCAACCAGGTTTGGCAGAACACGAGGGTGAGGGCACTGCCCTGTTGGCCCGTGCATGCTGTAACACAGTGTAAGTTAGTCATCATGGTCGTTATCAAGAGAAAATAATGACCACTTCAATTAAATAATTAGGAATTTCCTTTAGAATCAATAATTCTTTCAACCAAATGAGCTCTATTTAGAGGAATACATCTCTTATCTGTAGGAGCCAGCTCTTATGAAGTCAGTCAATATGAGTGTCTCAACTCACACATTTCTGTATTTACACTGATGTCGTTTGAGTGCATTAGTGCATAGTGAGATTCACTTAAATGAGAAATTAAACTGTGTATAATTACTCTTCCATATAACTGAATTAGATAAGCATTGTATTTCCTGTATTTATCCCACTGGGAAACAATATTTCAAACATGCCATTCAGAAAAATGCAGCGAAATCGAAGGTGATGTTATCCTCAAATGGCAAAGGACTGCTATTGAACATTTCAAAATGATCAACTGCTCACAGGGACGAACTTGAAATGGTCACAACATATAAGTACTTGGGGATTGTTATTGATGAATGTGTCTTTTAAATCACACATAAAAAAACTTGTGTCAAAACTTAAAATTACATTGTTTTTTTCTTTAGAGGCAAGTCCTGTTTTTCCCTACAATTTAGGAAACGCTTGATCCTGACCACTTTCAAGCCTTTGCTAGATCATGGAGACTTGCTTTTTATGAATGCACCCGGCACTTACTTGAAAAAAATGGATACTGTATAGCACTGTGCCTTACGTTTTATTACTGTTTGTGGCAACATTGTCCACCAATGCAATTTTTATGCTAAGGCAAACTGTCCATCTTGTCTGTTCGTACATTTTCTCAATGGATGTTTTTTTATATATGAATCACTTTTTGGGCTGGTTACCACCTATTTGTGTTCTTATGTGAGTAGAAATTTCAGTCGCTACAGCTTAAGGTCGCAGAACATCCTTAGCATGTTTGTTCCTAGAGCCAACACAAATCTTGGATAAAAAAAAAACAACTTCAGATATGCAGCTCCCTGGTCTTGGAATGACTTGCAAAAGGATTTGAGGTTGCCTAAGCCCATCACTTCAGGGGAATTTCAGTCCATATTAAAGATCGTGAAACCTGTTCTATTGGGCATTGTACTTGGTTTTAAATTGCTTTTAATGAAATATTGTATATGTTTTGACATATTGTGTGTTTTTATGTTAATTGTGTAAGTAATTAATTTTTTTAACTGTGGTGTTTGAGTCCTGCTGTTTTTGTCATATGTATTTTTGTAACTTTGTTTTGCTGCCCTCTTGGCCAGGTCACTCTTGTAAAAGAGATTTTAATCTCAATTAGTTTCTTAACTTGACAATTTAAGGATATTGATTGATTCAGTTTGAAAGTTACTCACCTGTGAACAAACTTCTTGACCACTTCCATTCCTGCATTGAGTTCATTGAGAGCCAAAATGTACTCCTGAGTGAACAGGCGCAGTCGAGGGCACTTTCCAAAATCCTGCAATAAACAAACAAACATGAGCAACCTGAAGGAACAAAGCAAGAAATGAAGACCCGGGCAGTGAAAGAGCAGTAATCCCTCATACACAGTCCTGCAGCGTTTCTCACCATGTTGTGTTTGAGGATTCTCTGTACCACAGGAGTGAACACTTCTATAACCACCATTGAACGTGGACGCTCCCGGCAGTGCTGCAACACAGTAAGTACCGTCAAAGACATGTGCTGGTCATTCAGGTCGCTAACAGTACGTTCAATAGCGTCGCATCTCACCTTACAGAAGAACTCGCACAGATCTGGGGGTGGGTGGTTGTTTTCCAGAAGAGGTGCAATAGCCTGCACATGCATGCACACAAAGAGACACGGTGATGGATAAAAACAATATTCCATATCTCATGCTATCACGTATTTATCTTGGCTGAGAGCCAGGGGAATAAATGTTATGAGCCATGTGACAACACAGGTGAGTAATAAAAACACCACAACCAAAGATCAAATACACTTATATAACTTGAAATGGATAATTTAATGTGCATTATTACGTCCATTTTGTATTTCTTCTACAGCTCAATCAAACTAAATCTTACATCAAATAGAAAATCAAACATCTGCACTGACCACAATGATGTTCTCATGATCCTGTGAGCTGAGATTGGAGTTCTGAAGACGGAAGATGACAAAAATAATTGGTTAGTGAAGAAGTAAATGGATTTATGCCAAGTCAAGACTTCTGGATCACCAACACTATTATAGCCTCAGAGGAAATGACGAATCCAAGTAGACAAACAAGTCATAGAGGAAAGAGGACAACAAAAGAGACAAATCCCAATCAAAACAGTTATTTGATATCCTACAGAAACATGTCTTGGCTGAAAGCTTTGTTTTCATATAGCCAAGGGGTCTGCAACTCGCAGCTCTTCAGACTCCTCCTTGTGGCTCACTTCGCAGAGCTCTGAGATGTTTTTTTAACACAGGAATTCATACTTTCTGAATGTCTGTGAGTCCTGACTGGTGATTGGATGAGTGTGAGGAAGACAGGGAAAAAAGGGAGGGGGAATCGGTGTGTATGATAAGGGAGTTGTCTGCAGTGAAGAGATGTCTGTGGCATCAAAACAGTGCCAAAATCATTGCGCGTAAAGACCACACTGCGAGCGCATGGCTTCTCTGTGATCCCGGACATATTTTGGCCTTAGTGCATGCAGGGATCCTTTTTGCTTGCGCATGGAGTCTATTTGCACTCGCGATGTGTCTTTCTCTTTTTCCACGCGCGCAAAAATTCCACACTTTTGGCACTTAGGGCTGGGCATTGAGAAGCTGGCCCAGCAACTCCTCTTCTTTCTGATTGGCCACCTAAATAGCTACTGTCTGCTAGACTCGAAAACGTGTGTGTCCCCCCAATATTGGTGTACTTTGTCATTTTAAATACATGTTTTACACTACAACCTATTAAACGATGACATTGCCATTTATTATGATGAAAAATTGTGATCTTTAACAACAAACTTTAACAACTTAATGCCATTAAAGACAGTATATTTCAACTGGCATAATGTTTTTTTCTGGATACATGCTCCCCATTAAATTGCAATGTTGCATTGTATATACCTAAAGTATATGATTAAAAAGTAGCTAATTTATCCACGGTATGTCGTCATAGTGCCAGAGCTGTAAGTGTAATGCCCTCACAATGTAATCAAATTTGTGTTATTTTATTGTTTTTTATTTTAAGCACATTACTTCATGACAAATGATATGTGTTACTTGTCTGAAGTTTAGACTCTTCAGAAGAGACACAGTTTGACAGAAACTGTTCCCACAAATTGGCTCTGGCCCGGAGACAGTAAGCGTATAACGTAAGTAATCAATTGTAAAGGAGGAGCGTACATGAGAGTCAATGCCGCCCCTAAGTGTCAAAAGGGAGGACTGTTGCGCACATTGAGAAAGAGAAAAACACCCCGCGAGTGCAGATTCCGCATGTGTGCAAAAAGACGCGGCAGGCGCAGACTCATTTTTGGCTTTTGCAGCCTTTGTGAGCGCAAAATGCGTCCCCACAAAGAGTGTGGTTCTTACGCGCAAGGAACTTAGCACTGTTTCGTCGTCATTAAAATCTGCCTTTTGAATGTGTGACCTCCGAGGTAAGCTAACCATGAATAACCCCCACCCTCCCAAAAAAAAAATTGTAGAATGAATTAGTTTCATTTTGCATGGACAGATTTATTTGCCTTAACTGCCAATGATGCTGGCATACCTGTGTGCTTGGTGTGAGGCGAACAAACAACAAAAAATGTGCCACGCACACTGAATTTCTGTTTGTCAGATTCTGTTGTGGTAACAGGTACATTTCTAAAAAGATTCAAACTTGTGTTATGTTTGGTGGCTCAAGACTATTTTTCTCTGGTGAAAGAGACGGAAATGTCTCTTTTGATAGTGGATAAGGGTTGCCAACCCCTGATAAAGCATGATGCTCAAAACCATTGAACATTTATTAATATTATTATTATTATTATTATTATTATTAAATACAGTATTGGACTTGTTAAGGTTGTTTGAATTCAAATGTATTTTTTAATGAATTGCTATTTTTTTGTTTTGCGCCTGTTCATTTTGCATTGTAAAGCTCTCCCTACAATTAGGTTAAAATCCTCCCGTGCAAGATGCAAGTCAAAATCAGACTTAGAACTAGAATTCGAATCATAGTAACAACCCAATTTATTGGCCAAGTATGTTCAAAACACAATGAATTTGACTTGGTAGACTGTGCTCTCGGCAGCACAGGGGTTAGTATGTGTGCCTCACAATAAGGTCCTGGGTTCGATCCTGGGCTCTGGATCTTTCTGTGTGGAGTTTGCATGTTCTCCCTGTGACTGCATGGGTTCCGTCCGGGTACTCCGGCTTCCTCACACCTCACACATCCAAAGACATGCACCTAGTGTGTGAATGTGAGTGTGAATGTTGTCTATCTGTGTTGGCCCTGCGATGAGGTGGCAACTTGTCCAGGGTGTACCCCGCCTTCCGCCCGTGTGCAGCTGGAATAGGCTCCAGCACCCTCCGCGACCCCGTAAGGGAGAAGCGGTAGAATTGGATGGATGGATGGATGGACTTTGCTCTTTTTGTTCAATGCAAGAAACAAAGAAAATTGCAATAGCTACAAGCGAGCACAGTACTCCGTACTTGTGTACAAATTGTACATAATGGTGTACCGCGTGTGTACCTCAGCTAGCAGAGTGGAGATGATGTGTAGAGGGGCCTGGTGGATGGACTCATCCTGCAGTGGTGAGGTCAGGGCCATGTCCACTAGTGCTCTGATCTCCTTCAGTACTACATCCCAGCGACTTGGATTATTCAACACCTTTCGATATTTGTAGATCTTTTTCTAAAAAGGAGGAGGAAAAAGTTATAGAAGAAAACCTTTGGTATTTTTACCCAAAAAACACAAACCTTAACTGGTAAAGTTGTTTATATTTTGCTTATACATATAATATCATTGTTGGTAAAGTTGACTAAGAAAACTATTGGCAAAGCATCAAAGGTGATTTAATCAACTTCTTCACACTTGTTCCTTGCTACTGGGGCACAGCATGGCACTGTCAGACATGTTGCGATACTGCAGCAACAAACTGTTTTAAAAAGTATCAATGGCATAAAGAGTTCAAAATTCTTACCTTCCATTGTAAGGAGTGAAACCACTGGTCCCTTAAGTAGCTGTTAGCGGCCTGTGGAATCACACACACAGACAAGTATTTGGTCAAATGTATTTAAAGGACATACATTATACATAAGAGATTATCATATATTTTCCATCTGAGAAATGTGTTTTTGCTGCTGTTTCCGCCCACTAGATAGCGTAGTTTTCGGTGGTTGGCGGATCAACAAAGCACACCTGCAGACCATAGGCGATAACCTGTTTGGTCCGTTCCGCAAATTTGTGTTTCTATTTTCTGCTTCATTTCTAAGAGTCTCCTTCTGCCTGCTCAACATGAGCATTATACTGTAGCTAAAAAGGCTCTTCAATTCACTCACTTCTCTGTCTCGTCAATGTCTGATTATTTGATTTGCAAAATAATGTAGACAATTGAAGTATTGTTACAGCCTACAATAATCAAGTTCATACCCATAGTTTTTATTCATGCTTTTACAATTCACAAATGACCTTTTAGAAATAATTTTTTTACCTTGAACGTTTAGTGTTCCGATATATTTTATGACAGGTTTTACAGTTTTCTGTACGATATCCTGACTGATCTGATGGGAAGTTCACCCACAGTATGAATGTTGATGTCAACAAACCAGCCTTTGCGGTTTATAAATACTTGCTGCCAGCTGTTCGAACCCTTGTCAGGCAAATATAGATTTTTATGATTTTACAGTGCATCCAAAAATGTTTTTTTAAAAATAATAATAGAATATATGACTTGCGGTGATAGGGTACATGGATGAATTTTGTTGGCTGACAGTTACTTGTCTATTTCGCAATAGTACCAAGGAGAAGCTGGATGTTGAATACTCTTTCCGATCATTCAAGTCTTGCTGATGAAAAACGTAAACGGACAAAGACAAATGGATAAGACAAAAGCAATGTATCTATTAAACCATATCCAATTGTATTTACAATCTGCAAAGTATGTGAAAACAGTTGAAACATCACAAAATGCCACAAATTTAGTCAGCCATTTTGAATATTCCACTCCATGTTATCAAATCAGTCATACTTGAAATATGCAAAAAATGGAAAGAGATGTGCTGTCTATCATTCACATTCACAAGAATACATATGCTTGGCTTTTTTATGCATTCGGAATCATAAATAAATAACTAACAACTGATTCAACAGATCAAAGGTCCTCTGTTGTGCTCATTATATTCTCTCTAAAACATCCAGAAATCGCCAACAATATTCCATATACATGTCGTGAACTGAAAATTTACGAAATATCAGTGATATTCTTATTATAAGTGCCAAAGCAGACAGACTATTGATAGCGGTGAGCTAATACTAGTTTACGCTGCTGTTTTTGACACTCTATATAAGCTGTCACCTTCTTCTACTTTGTCTCAAACTTAAAATTCTAGATATCATTCAAGATATACAGTACAGGCCAAAAGTTTGGACACACCTTCTCATTCACAACACTACTGATGGTCCCAACCCCACTGATAAAGCAAGATATTCCACTAATCAACACTGATAAGGCACGCCTGTAAAGTGAAAACCATTTCAGGTGACTACCTCTTGAAGCTCATCGAGAGAATTTCAAGAGTGTGCAAAGCAGTAATCAGAGCAAAGGGTGGCTATTTGGAAGAAACTAGAATATAAAACATGTTTTCAGTTATTTAACCTTTTTTTGTTAAGTACATAACTTAAGTACATACTCCACATGTGTTCATTCATAGTTTTGATGCCTTCAGTGACAATCTACAATGTAAATAGTCATGGAAATAAAGAAAACGCATTGCATGAGAAGGTGTGTCCAAACTTTTGGCCTGTACTGTAATTCATATAATTCAGTAGACAAATGTGGCCATCGTTTGACAGGCTGGCCGACTTCCACGTCCCCCCAGATGGCGAAAAAGACCCCAAAAGAAGTTTCCTGCAGGAACTTTTTTTAACCCTTCGTGAGTATTGCAATTAATTCTTCATCTAAACAAAATCTGGGTTGACAGCCCAGCGAGAGTGGAAATATTACACTGAGTGTTTGTTGTATTATGGTTTGAAATGGTTAGTTTGTATGTTTAGCACCTAGCAATGCTGCGGATGCCAGTGTCACAATAAAGCTGCATCCGCCGGGTATCACTTGACTTCTAAAACCTATTGCTCATCCTCTTTGTGTTCGGGCTCACAAATATAAGGTCCTGGATCATTAACCTTTCCAAAAGTAATAGTTGTTGCCGCTCACGAAGTCTGCTTAATTAGCATTGTTTTTAATGGAGAAGGGATCTGTGGTTTCTAGCGCGACGTTACGTGATCACGTGACTGGCTTCCTCCTTATCTCTCAAAATGGCTCGGGAATCTCCGTGAGATCACATATATATGAGAATAGCTTCAATATAGAGGCAATTTGTTTTTCCACTTTACTGGTACTTTAAGGCTGCACTTCATGGAGTAAACAAACGGAATTATCTAAAAATAAAACAATAATTCACATTGTTCAAACTTGTGTGTAACGTTGCAGTTCCCGAAAAAAGAAACATTTTAAATCGGCATATTCTAAAAATACAATTCATCATTAATGAGAAATGTTATTAGCAATTACACTAATTTGTAGGGGTGTCAAAAAATCTTGCGAGACTAAAACATGACAATACTTCACTTTCAAAGAAAAGCTTTCTCGCGGAAAGGACGCTGTCAGAAGTTTGTTTGTTTTTCATAGAACAGAATTGCATAAGAGGTGCTTTGCGCATAGATCAAACTGGTAGCTAGCAAACAGAGCTAGCCTCTGCGCACTCTGCACCAGTGGCACGGGTCACCCATTCAGGCAGGCATGGCGGGGGAGACGCCCGGCCACTCTCATTCATTTCAGTTCCACACCCAACACGGCGCGTGTGAATGTTCAAGCAGGCTTAACTGTCATGGATGGAAGAACGCGACAAAAAAGCAACCCGTATATATTGGATTGCTTACCCTAGCAGAGCTAAGACAATACAGCAAAATCAGTGATACACTTAACAGATCACTTTAAGACACCACTAAGCTCCTAAAAAAAATACTTTTAATTTTACTTTATTTTAATTTTTAGAATCCAAATTTTTATTTTTTTCTTGTGGAAAACTTAGTTTAGGTCATGTGTGCACAGTTACAAAAGACTTAAAAGTTCATACAGTATACACACCTTGTCAGAGTACTATTTTAAAGCATGGGGGATGTCAGGATTTCTGAGACCCATTATACCCCCAATCCCCAAAAAGCACCTGCTTAAAATTAAAAAATCCTGTCTCATTCTAGTGGATTCAATATCATAGATTGTTTTGTCTCGTAAGATGAGTACATCATCACATTTCTACTAATTTGCCACCTACTGTATGTATCAACTAGGGATGTAAGGATAAACGGTATAATAATAAAGCAGTATAATGACAGCTCGCTAGCTGGGTTATGTGCCAACATGAACATTAACATTCTCTTTCCCCATTAAGAAACAATATACCACAATCTAAATTTGTATGAACACATTGCTGTCTGAGCAACAAAGCTATTCAACTGTGCACATTGAGCCTATAAGCTGTGCTATCTTAAAACAGAGAGATCAATCTGTACTCAGAGAAATAATACATGGAGGGGTTGACAACAGGAAGTGAACTCACGTGATGTCACATAAACAGGAAGTGAAGCACACATCTTTTTTTCCCATTATCAATAAAAAAATACTTTAACCTTTAAAGTTAAAACGGAAGAAGACAAACATGTTTAAACACTCAAATAGAAATATCGTTTTTAAGAAGCCAGAACAATATTTACTGTTTCTTCTGTCAAGAAAGTATAGTGTGTGTCTATTAAAAAAAAAAAAAAAACTTGGTTAAAAGAACTCTGTGTAGGTACGTTTTGAACACATTCGACAATATTTTTATATAATAATGATAATAGGGATGTAACGGTATCATAGATACCATGGTATTGCAGTTTCAAAGTCTTCACAATAATGCTGTGACGTATGACGGCATCAAACGAAAATTTAATGGGTGTAGTTTTTTCTGGCGCTTTAAAAAACAAAACTACATCTCAGAATCCTCTGCGTAGCGCCGGACCGGCAAGATGGGGGTGTGGAACGCTGGAAGCAGGAAGTGAAGTGTGCTTGTTTTAGATAAAAGGAATTGTTTTTTGAACATTTCCTGAAAATGTCATCCAAATCTGTCCAAAGCTGCCTGATAAATTCTCAATCCCCCCATCCATGTTTTACCGTTTGTATCTCTCGATGTTGCGGGTGCCTGGAGCCTATCCAGCTCTACCCAGCACAGGCTAGACAAGTCGCCACTTCATAAACCATCACCCAGAAATATATATTTGAAGCCAGCAAAGCCAAACATCCGTTTGTGAGGTATTTACATTATTAAAAGTAAAATTGTTAGTAAACTTTTCTAAGAAACAGCCTTTTCCACCCATCCATCCATTTTCTACCAATTGTTCCAAAATGAAAAATGTCCACAGTGGAAGACACTGCTTCTCAAGGTAAAAGTTGAAAGACACAAAAGTGAACATTATTGTTGTACACTTCTTACACACAATGTTTACATTATCACTCTAAAAACACTCAACTTTATTTTTTTTAATAATTGCTTAGAAACAGTGGCTGTTCCTGCACAATTATTTGCACTTAAAAATACATGTTTGTAGTAATAAATATTATTAGAATATTTTAGCATTATATTTATGATCAATTACAGTAAGTGTGTGTATCTTAAACATTCCTGTCACTGCCCTCGATTACCATGATGCCTGTGGGGGCATGGATAGGGGCGTGGTCAATATGACATCATTACAATATTTGCTTTGACGCATATATATTTTTTAAAAAGGTAAAAAATATATATATATATATATATACTGTACATTTAAAACAAATCTGTTATTATTAATTATAGTATTAACATACACTTTTCTTACATCATATCATTTTGCTCAATTTTTTTCCATTGTTGCTATTTTTTACAACGTTCTTTGTTGAGATTTTTTTTCCCTTGCTATTTCTTCAATCTTTTTAGTCACTCTTTCTTTATTAAAAACTGGTAACAAATCTAACATCTATTTCAGCCAAATTTTCGGTGCATCACAAGTCAATAGTGCACAAATAATAAACACTATACATCCAGTCATACTGCAACTACCTCCTGGTATCAATGTGTATGTTAGTGTGTTATTGAGATGAAACAGTATCAAATATCATGGTACGATATTATCACGGTATTAAGGCCACTGTACAATATTATTGTGGTATATGTTCTCTTCCCCCACCCCCCCAAAAAAGGCTTGAAAATGTTATAGAGTGTATAATATGAAGAGGCAGGAATGTTCAAGATAAACACACTTACTGTAATTGAACACAAACATAATGCGAAAATGCTCTAATCATATTTACTACTACAAACATACATTTTTAAGTGCATAGAATTGTGAAAGGACATCCACCGTTTCAAGCAAATATTAAAAAAAACTTAGTTGTGTGTCTTTAAAGTGACAAACATCCAGTGTAAAACAACATTTACTTCAGTGTCTTTCAACTTTTACTTTCTGTGAAGCAGTGTCCTCCACAGTGGACATGTTTATATCAGTTTGGAAAATGCTGTTTCTCAGAAAAGTTAACTCACCATTTAACTTTGAATAATGTAAATACCTCACAAACATGTATTTACAACAAGAGAAACAAGCGGTGGAAAAATGGATGGATGGATTGAAGATTTATCAAGTAGTTTTTCAATTTCCTCATATTTTCGCATTGAACATTTTTATTGTTGATTACCTCCATGCGGTGCGACGTGACCGGTTGGCTCTGTGTCTTGTGCCAAAGATGTTATGTTTTGGCAGGGTTTGTTCGTTACATTACTGAAATTATTATGGATAGGTTTTGATGACATTTTTCAGGAAAAGTAATAAAAAAACAATTCCTTTCATCGACTACGAACATTCTTCACTTCTTGCTTACGGTGTTCAGCGCCCCAACCTTGGTGCCCCACGCTGCACAGAGGATTGTGGCAGAGTTGTGTGTGTAGTTTAATTTCAGACCCGGCCAACGCTAAAGCGCCGGAAAAAACTTCACACCAGGGTTTTGTTTGATATCGTCAGGCGTCACGGTAGTATTGTGAAGACTTTGAAACCGAAATACCGGGGTATCTACGATATCGTTACACCCCTAGTGTGTTATGATGTTAATTTTGCACGGAGGAAATACTTGTTAAAATTTGTCCCGTTGTTAGCATAATATTGGCAATAAAAGATAAAGAAAAGAGCGTCAAACTTTGTGTCTTCTTCTGGACGCTACACTCTATTAATCCTACATGTACTATTACATTATTTTGTTGGGTTTTTTTTACGTAAAAAACACTTATTTTTAAGGTGTGTCGGCTAATATGTTGCTGTGTCACACCACAACAATCAAATACATTATGGGGAAATCCTGTGTTATGGCAATTTTAAGTATTTTTCTAATGGACATATACCGCAATACCGTACCGTGGGCTTAATACAGTGATTTTGATACCGTTACATCCCTAAATGATAACCATGATCATTTTAGTCACAATAACAGCAATATGAAATATTGTTACATCTCTAGTATAAACATGTATCGAAGTGGCAGGTAACAACCCAGTTAATAAATTATTATTTCCCATATTGAAGATCATTGTATTTATTGGAGAACTATTAACTCGCCAACTATTCACAATTTTTTTGTTGACTTTTGAATAATAACATAATTTTGTTCGCTTATTGTTCCTAAATTATACCTAATAGCAGGGGTCCCCAAACTACGGCCCACGGGCCAGATACGACCCGCCAGCGTCCAAAATCCGGCCCGCGGGTAGTCCCGAGTTAAAAATAAAATAAAAAAAATAAAACAAATTTTAAAAAAAAATCTGTCCTTTCTAGCCCATCCACCAATCCATTTTCTACCGCTTGTTACTCTTGGGGTCTCCTAGTTGCTCAGGCAAATCATATTGTCTAAAAATGCATTTTTCCATCGATAACGTGTCGACATCACGCTCGCGTCGCAGTGTCGGGCGAGCGAGCGGCAAGTGCAATTAGTCAATTAGTGCAAGAGGGAAAAAAATGACGGAAACATAAAATAGTTTTTAAACATCAGGGGACATATGACTTTTTTTGTTCAATGTAAGGAAAAGGCAATTTGTCTAATCTGCAATGACATTTTATATATATATATATATATATATATATATATATATATATATATATATATATATATATATATATATAGCCCAGCCCCTGGCTAAATGTTTTTAACCCAATGCGGCCCCCGGGTCAAAAAGTTTGGGGACCCCTGCCTAATAGTAACCTTAAAACAGAGATACATATAGAACTGTGGTTATAGCATACCTTTACCCCCCTATTGATGAAGCATCTATTTATCAAACATCACTTATTATTTGCGTTGACTTCAGACCTAAAACCTAACTGATACCTGTCTGTTAGTTCCAAAGTACACTGGGGGTTGCAGGCAGACACAGACTCTGTAGAGGGGATGCGACGTGCAAAAGACAACTGGTTTCCGATCGCACAATCTTAGTAGGTGTATTACATGCTTTTTAAAAAGCTGCTTTCAAGTCAATGTATTTAGTTTAGTCTTTATTTGAAGGGACAATGCACGTTCAAAGACAGATATGTTCTGTACCAGATTATAGCTAAATAGCTCATTTCCATCTGCAGTCCCTGGCTACCTAAATTAAAGGGATACAAAAATCATGCAATAAAATTATGACAATAAAATCATACACAAGTATTAAGAAAAAAGTCATAAAATGCCCTTTCATGGACACACACTTAATATACAATACAACCACACCTCATTTACATCATCACACAAAGACAATACATGCTCTTGTTCACATCTGTCAACAACCATGATTTTAACAGACACACCTCACAATTTACAAGAAAAATGCTCTCATGGATAAATATACACATTAAGTTGACATGTCAAACAAGGTGCCCACCTTAGTGACCATGTGAGCAGCTTTGATTGCTCCAAAGCCACTTTCTAACTTCAATTGTGAATGAAGAGTAATCTGTTAAGACTTTAGATTTAGTATTGCATGTAAGAGTATTGTACCTGCAGCAGGACAGTGCCACCAGGAAAGCTTAGCTGGACACAGTACTTTGGTGCATTGTCCCATGAAAGGAGCTGCAGGTCCTCTATGGAGCTGTAGGACAACGACGTCTCCATGTAACCAGTAGGCTGTGGATAAGAGAGAACATATTAGATTGACACCATTTGATTCAAATAGAGTAGATAGGACAAAGTAGCATGTTTGATAACATGTACCTTAGGCATAGACAAAAACAAACAAATAATCACAATGTGGTTCATAGTTTGGTCTTTGTCCACTGTAGCAATATCAACAGTAGTGAGTGAGTAACTGCGGCTGGAAAAATGCAGCGATGATGACTGATTCCACAAAAGTGCCAACATTTTTTTTATGAAACCATTGTTTGAGTAGGGGGTTGCTGTGAGAAGAGACCAAAATGTGGTTGCTTGTTTGCAAATGATTACAGAAACACTGACAATTCACCACAAGTTTCCTGACTGTGCAGGCAGGAAGACTATAGCGTAGCAGGCGTGGGTGAAATCTAAACAGATTAATCTGAAGCACAAAGAAAGTCACAGGGAAACCAGGAACATGTTTATTTTCCGAGTCTTAAGAAATGTTTGAAGAAAAATGCGTATTGCCACACTGGGTCAAAAATAGGGCTTGTGTCTGCCTCAGATGCAAAAATGGCAACACATGAGTCATTTGATTCCCCACACATAAGAGTCACTGAAGACATACTGTACATCCACAAAAAAAATTACTGTGCGAAAACTTTATCAGCACTCCAAGGTAGCAATTTTTTCCATAACACCCTTTTCACAAAGAATGCCTGAAATTATTTGACTTTGCTGAGCAAGCTTTTTCTGAGAAAATTATTTTCAGTGACTGAGCAACCGAAAATGTGTCAGCTGTTAAAGTTACATGATACGTTTCTATAATGTAAGTAGAATAAAGTTTGCAAAAAGGAGTAGGGCTTTAAAACTATTACAATATTTAATCGCAATAATCACATTTTGTTAATAGTTAACTGTAAATTAACTGTGGGTAGGTCTATTTTTCATCATTAATAAGTGGACCCTAGACAGAAAATATTAAAAGTTTTTACAGGGGAACTGCACTTTTTTTGTAATTTCATCATTCACAAACCTTATGTAAGACAACCACACGTTTTTCTTTTTTTAAATGCATTCTAGCTTGTAACTTAAATGCTGGCAAAAGTCAACTTAAAATAAAACTCTATGGGAGTCGCTCTATTCTGCCTATAAGGCGCTCTAAAACACACATCCATTCAGGTTTACTGTATATACACTACCGTTCAAAGGTTTGGGGTCACCCAAACAATTTTGTGGAATAGCCTTCATTTCTAAGAACAAGAATAGACTGTCGAGTTTCAGATGAAAGTTCTCTTTTTCTGGCCATTTTGAGCGTTTAATTGACCCCACAAATGTGATGCTCCAGAAACTCAATCTGCTCAAAGGAAGGTCAGTTTTGTAACTTCTGTAACGAGCTAAACTGTTTTCAGATGTGTGAACATGATTGCACAAGGGTTTTCTAATCATCAATTAGCCTTCTGAGCCAATGAGCAAACACATTGTACCATTAGAACACTGGAGTGATAGTTGCTGGAAATGGGCCTCTGTACACCTATGTAGATATTGCACCAAAAACCAGACATTTGCAGCAAGAATAGTCATTTACCACATTCGCAATGTATAGAGTGTATTTCTTTAAAGTTAAGACTACCGTAGTTTAAAGTTATCTTCATTGAAAAGTACAGTGCTTTTCCTTCAAAAATAAGGACATTTCAATGTGACCCCAAACTTTTGAACGGTAGTGTACATGTTGTAGGTATATATGTAATGTAGTAACAGGCACATTTATAATAATATGGAATATTTACGTATTTTGCTCATTTTAAGTATACAGTGGCGAATTAATTTAGGTAACGCGACGTTCACTTTTTCCTTCGACAACATTACTGAGACTTCATGAGAGCCAACAAACATAATAAAACATCACTGACTGTACATTGTCTGATGTCACTAAGATGCAGACTCTCAGGTTGTTCATATATGCCCATTTAGATGAAGAATCACTCATAATTCTCGCAAAGAAAAAGGGGGTGCAAGCAAACGCAGGACAAGCGACTTTTTAAGTATTTTTCGCCATTCCTGGGTCTAAATTGGATGCCAAAGTTGACCAACTTGCCGGATTACGTCCTCATCCTTCTACTATCAAGATGAGGCATGATTTATGAGCTAGAACAGGGGTGTCCAAACTAAGGCCCACTGGCCAAGTGCGGCCCGCCAGCATCTTCAATTTGGCCCACGTGATGTCAAGAGTTCAGTCAGTGTATGTTTTGGTATTTACATTTTTATAAAGGAATATTGAAAAGAAAAAAACTACTGTTTGGTTTCGGTTTAGTTTTAAAATACAAAAAAATTTTTTTATAAATGTTTTTATTTTTTGGTTTTGATAAGAAAAATGAAGATCCCCAGTAAACAAAAACAGACCAAAACGGATTGTTTTTCATAATCTGACACCAAAGGTTTTTATTTTCAAAGTAAAAGTCGGGATACCACGGTACATGTGTGCCTGGCTAAAATGTCTTAAGAGCCCTACACAGAAAATATTTTAGACATGGCACAACAAGGTCTGACGTCTACAGATAATTATATGAACATATATGCAAGTGGAGGCAAGAAGGGATTCAATCGCGCACCAAAGATTTTCTTACAAGGCAGTCAGTGGTCTTGTCTTGAAAATTGTTACATCCGGTTCCGGTGTCGGAATATAAAAACACAGCAATTTTGGTCTGTTTTTCAGTTTCTGTTGATATGGGCGTAGATATTTCTGTCGAATTCTTAGAACTTTGTGCGGTGTCTTAAGTATTTTCTTTACATGTTAGCTAGCGTCATAGGCACACGGTACAGTAGTAATTATCCCCGCTTTTTAAACACACTCAGGATTCTTCCAAGGACGCTCCATTCATAAGAACATAAGACTGTCATGGACATTATTGAATACAGGGATTTTATTACACATGATGGTCTTCTGCTCTTCTTGGACTTTTATAAATCGCTTGACTCACTGTAACATGACTTCCTTTTTCTAGTTCTGGAACACACTGGACTTGGTATTAAGTTTTAGGAGATAATTACAGGACTTTATGATAATATTAGTTGTGTCTTAGCAGTGCGAAGGCACAACTCCAAGTTTCTCAATCAAGATGGGCATTCCTCAAGTGTGTCCCCTAACACCATATTTAAACCTGCTGGCACAGACATAATAGTCAGTTAGCAGATGGAACCACTCTTTTCCTAAAAAAATAATAACAGTCATTAAAAAGATTTAAGAAATATCTAATGTATTCAGGACTTTGCCTAAATCAATCAATCAATCAATGTTTATTTATATAGCCCTAAATCACAAGGGTCTCAAAGGGCTGTACAAGCCACAACGACGTCCTCGGTACAGAGCCCACATACGGGCAAGGAAAACTCACCCCAGTGGGACGTCAATGTGAATGACTATGAGAAACCTTGGAGAGGACCGCATATGTGGGTAACCCACATATGCGGCCCCCCCCCCCCCGCCCCCCTCTAGGGGAGACCGAAAGCAATGGATGTCGAGTGGGTCTGACATAATATTGTGAAAGTCCAACACTTCAGCGAAAGTCCAGTCCATAGTGGGGCCAGCAGGAACCATCCCGAGTGGAGACGGGTCAGCAGCGTAGAGATGTCCCCATCTGATGAACAGGCTAGCGGTCCACCCGGGGTGGACCGCTAGCCTGTTCATCAGATAGAAAAGAAAAGAAAAGAAACGGCAGATCAACTGGTCTAAAAAGGGAGTCTATTTAAAGGCTAGAGTATACAAATGAGTTTTAAGATGAGACTTAAATGCTTCTACTGAGGTAGCATCTCTAACTTTTACCGGGAGGGCATTCCATAGTATTGGAGCCCGAATAGAAAACGCTCTATAGCCCGCAGACTTTTTTTGGGCTCTGGGAATCACTAATAAGCCGGAGTTCTTTGAACGCAGATTATAATTAGAAATCTTAAAAATGTGAATTTTTTCCTATCCATGAATGTGGAAAATAAAATATTTGCAATGTCTCTGTAATGTCTGAGGTGAAATATTTAGTAATTAGCCGATCTAAAAAAAAAAAAAGAATGCCAAACTAAACTAAGTGTATCCCACGTATTTATATTCTTTCACCCTGTTGCTTTTTTTATATAAAGAGTCTTATTTCTCCAAATGAAATTAAAGTTGAGTTGGTTTATGTTTAAAATTACAATAAAAAGGATAAATAAATCTGGATAAACTTTCCATTTTTGGTTAAGTAAATACGTCCAAGTATAGACAAATGTCTTTGTTGCCAAATACGTTTAACTTAGTTTGGCATTCTTTAATTTTATTTTCTATGTTTGTTTTCTGACAGTTTTCTGGACACATCACTGATGATGTGTCCAGGTTGCACCGTAAGGTGTATTTATGAAACCGATCCAGTATGGCATCGCCATTGACTTCCAGGAAGAGGCTGGATGACAACCCCGAAAGAGTGGTGACAACTGGAGAGACAGTTGACAGCTCGGAAAGACGGCAACCGGGGCAGGGAGGGGTAGCATCCCAAGCTGCAGCTCCCGCAAGGGAGCACCCATATAACGCTGCGAAAAACCCTGAAGACACATAAGATCAAGATAGGTTGTCTGAGGAAACCCGTGGTGCAACGCACAGGGCCAGTACCTTGTACGGCCCTGATGAGACGGAGGAGGACCCAGGCCCGGACATTCCCCACAGTGCCTGGAACCTCCAAGCACCACCGGCGCAACCCCGGGGCAGACCGTCGGAGGGGGGACGCGTGGCGTGGAGCGCTACCTGGACACAAGTCGAGGGACTGATCACCCTCGGCTGGGTCGCCCGGGAGAGGGTGTTTGATTAAGACCCGAAACACCCTATGACCCCGGGAGAATCACTGATGATGTGTCCAGGTTGCACCGTAAGGTGTATTTATGAAACCGAATTGATAGGTTAATACCTAAAAATTTCACCTCAGATTTTACAGAGACTTGCTAAATATTTTCTTTCACACATTCATGGATAGAAACAATTCACATTTTTTAAGGTCCAGGCAAAGTCCTGATAAATTAGAGAATTCTTTAATCTTTTCAATAGCAGTTGTAATTTGTTGAACATGTTGATTGGCAACACTAAATTGGCCCTAGTGTGTGAATGTGAGTGTGAATGTTGTCTGTCTATCTGTGTTGGCCCTGTGATGAGGTGGCGACTTGTCCAGGGTGTACCCCGCCTTCCGCCCGAATGCAGCTGAGATAGGCTCCAGCGACCCCCCGCGACCCCAAAAAGGGACAAGCGGTAGAAAATGGATGGATGGATGTTTTAGGAAAAGATGTGTTTCATCTGCTAATTGACTATTATTTCCGTGCAAGCAGGTTCAAATATGGTGACAACAGACATGCCCATCTTGATTGGGAAACTTGGGGTTGTGCCTGAGACTTGTAAGACAACTATTAATATTATCATACTCTAATTATCTCCCAAAACTTAATACCAAGTCCACTGTGTTCCAGCGCTAAAAAAAGAAAGTCATGTTCCAGTAAGTCAAGAAAAAAAAATGTTCATCAAAAATGCAAGGTTATGATTTTAGCTTTTCCTTTGCGTTTAGCATGTCTTTAGCATAACGGTAACATATTTGTTACGCAGGTGTCCTATTGTCGTTTTAAAAAAGTGTCATTAAATAGTCGTCCAACATTTGTTTCAGAAATGAAAATAGAAAACATGGCCCGAAATGTATTGTTTAATTTGCATTTAAGAATCAGAAATAGAATGAACGGAAGGTACACAGACCCTCGTTGTGCCATGTCTAAAATATTTCTGTGTAGGGCTCCAAACACATTTTAGCCAGACACACAGGTACCGTACTATCCCCACTTTTACTTTGAAAATAAAAACTGCCTGTGTCAGACTATGAAAAACCATCCGTTTTGGTCTGTTTTTCCTTCTTTTTTTTTTTACTGTGGATCTCCAAAACCAAAAAACAAAAACACTTTGTTTTTCAATTGTCTTATATGTATTTTAAAAGGAAATTCAAATGAACCTGTCATTTTTTGTTTTACAATATCCATTTATGAAAAGAAAAACAGCAGCCCCGACGCCCCAGAAGAATGGTTCTTTTCATTTGCACCAGTCAGTCCAACATTCTATTGGGAACACAAGCAGCATAACACAAAAGCAACACACACACTTCTTTATTGTACACCTTCATGGATTGAAAATGCCTACAGGCTGTTGGTCTTGTCTCCGCACGCACCTGCACACACACACGCAGCATACATTGTGATGCTCATTACAAACAGCACGAATGACACATTTGAGCGTACCCTTCTGTCTTTAGCGGCTTTTCCGCATCATGTTGCAAAATATGAAAATATTAAAAAATATGATTAAAGGAAATGTAGCAACATGATTCCCGACAAGGAGAGGTAGCGTAGAATGGCGCAAAACAGACAAGGCTTAAATTTTCTGATAACCAGCTGAGGTAACCATAGATACTTTATCCTGCACAACAACATGTGGCAATCGTTTTCGCTCTCTTTCTCTGCATCTCCTCAACTCTGTCATTTTCTTTCATCTATGAGTCTGCCTTCTCCACTTTGATTTCCTGCTACCAGTCAGCTTGTGTTGCCATATTCCTCTTCCACTGTTTGGCTTTCCATCATTATAAAGGAGGCTCCATATTATCCCACTGCCTGCTCTTCTCACTGCTGTTACCATAGAAACAAAAAGATGGAGCTGAATGTATGTTTTTTATCGTTTACAGGAGAAAATCAGGTAAAAAAACATGCAGGGTAGACAAACACTGATGAAAAAAACCTATCTGTGCAATAAGTATTTTTTTCGTCATTATTCATATTGTATTCATATTACGAACTGAAGACAGGAACGTTGTTGAGTCATTCTATGCTGTAGAATAATTGTGTTAAATCTTTGAATCATATTAACCCTTTGGGGACATTCCATTTTTAATTATCTTCAAAGCCAAACAGTATATACTGTAAAAATATTTTAAGTTTTTAAAAGGGCGTAAAAACATTTTTATTTCATATTTTTTTATTTTAAATTTTTTCTCAAATGTTTCAATAAACATTAGTCCTACACAAAAATACAAAACATGTCAAGTTTTTTTAAAATGTTGACACAGGTTTATATTAGTAAAATAACGCATGTTATGCAAATTTATAGTAAGTGAAAATTGTGACATTATTTAGGCCCTCAATGGTTAAAAAAAAACAAAAAAACGTTACATGTTTTTTTTTTAGGGCATACATTGATTAAAGGTACTGTTTGCAACTTCCTCACAGTTACATTTTTCAAAGCAAAAAATACCACTTAGACTTACAAACCACCGGCTAACTTATATTACTATTAGTGGTTTAACAAAACACATTTGCTGTCTATATTTTTCACAATTACAAAATTTATGTAACAAACATTTTCACTGGCCCGAATAAAATTATTGCTGTTCATGGCGGTCTCATCAACAGGAAGCCCGTGCACAAATACAAAAGCAGTCCAAGAGAAGCAACAATTTGCAGTCATGTTGTTGTTATGATAGAATATATATTTAATGGCAGCTAACGCAAGCTATCCAAATTGCTATTATTAAGTTAATGCGCGTGCGTGTGTTACGTACATACAGAATTATGTCATTACGTACAAGAAGCCATAAGAGGGCGGGATATACTGTGTAAAATACATTGGAAAGTTGGCGCCCTCTAGGCATCCGTGTAAATGTTGCAAACGGCCCCTTTAAAAGATTTTATCAAAAAAGTTAAGAAATATAAATACAAAATGTTTTAATGCCCTTTGTCCTCTGTGTCTTGTTTGGATTTGAGGTATCGTGAAATAACTGCCAGTGTATTATACACCTGTGGAAAAATGGGACATTGAAATTTTTTGATTTAACATTAAACACCCTCTGTTGAAAAATAATTTACAATGGAGTAACAACAAAAATTACTGAAAGGACAAGAAAGTCAGCCTTTGTCCCCTGACGGAACATGATGATGGAATAATTTGCATTTTGCATTGAGGCTGGGCGAATATATGATCGTGATCGTTGATCACAATTAATTTGAGTTCGATCACAGTGGCATATTCGCATATTTGTGGTAATCTGAAATTCATTGCTCAATTATGTGTTGTCTGTACACCTGTTCAATCTCTCTCTCGTCCACAGTATGGAGTGCAGCTGGCACAAGGCAGCAGCACACACCTGAGATTGATTAGAAGCAGCCTACTTAACCTGGCTGCTGACGGCCTGTGTGCGCCGGAACTTTGTCACTACTTGCAACCTGTTGGTCGTGCCAGAGAACTCACTAGTTCGTTGTGTACCATTCTTCTCAGGTTAGCCTGTATTATTCCTAGCCTTGTCTAGCGTTTTTATTGTGTACTCTATCTATTTACTTCTTTCATGAAGTATGTTTTCCTAGCCTTGTCTAGCGTTTTTATTTGGTACTTTGTTTTTCTATTAACTTCTCTCATTAAGTATTTTTCCTAGCCTTGTCTAGCGCTTTTAGTTTTGTGTTTTTTCTCTTAGTAGTTTTTTACATGGTGTTTTTTGTGTTTACCACCATCGCCTTTGTTTTGTTACTTTGTGCTTTCTCCTAAATAAAAGGAAGACCAATTGTATACACTTTTCATCTCTGCATCCCTGGGATCCACCTCACCAATTCCTAACAATATTTTCTCGATCAAACATGGCGGATGTCTTTTAGAAGTCACCGCAGTAGTAAACAGTAGGGAGGCAAGGATGCTTGGTACAATTGGAACAATCCACCTTTATCGACCGTGATCCTGTGTGTGTTTGTGAATGTGTGTGTGTGTCGGTGCGTGTGCGTGACCTCCCGTTCTACCGTCGCGAAAGTGAGGATTATCACGACGTAATAAATGTTCAATCAGCATTGTGCCTCGTCCCCTTACACAACTGGAAGTGCAGCCCAGAAAAAACAAAATAAAGAAATATGACTAACACTAGCATAGAAGTGAAACAACATTTAAAAGAAGCAGCAGCTTTATTGACAGTCTTTACTTTTACTATCTGCTGCAACACCCCAGTAATCTTGCCCTGAATGCGGACTTGCAGGCACTCAGAGAATGTCTATGTGACTGCAATGGTCCCGACTGGCAGAATCAACACACACACTAATTTAATCAGAAAAGGCATTTTAATATATTTAAATATTTTTTAATCAGACTTTTTGTTTATGTGTCTGCAATATACAGAACAACATGCACACACACACACACACACACATATGAAGAACAACATGTTCTAAAAAAAAGCCTTTGTTTGCTGTGGATAAAAATAAACAATTTGTTCCTGAAATAATCATTAAACTTATTTTATGTGTTGGTATATATTATTTTACAGTACCTAAAATTCTAACTGCACTTTGAAGCATTTTCATTCAATATAAGATAGAGAAATTGAGTTTTAAAAACTCCACAATGTAGGTCACTGCTTGCCGTTTGCCAAAGCACTAGTGAGAAGCACTGATGTATACAAGCAATTAAAGAATACAAATAATAATTTACCATTTCAAAGTGTCATTTAGAACATTTTAACTTGAAGTAAAAGTCTTATAGTATTCACTACACTAATTATACTTTGTT
Source organism: Entelurus aequoreus (assembly GCF_033978785.1). Taxonomy (NCBI): domain Eukaryota; kingdom Metazoa; phylum Chordata; class Actinopteri; order Syngnathiformes; family Syngnathidae; genus Entelurus; species Entelurus aequoreus. The sequence goes on along the minus strand of NC_084754.1, from coordinate 30,053,110 downwards.
TACTGCATGCAGAATGTTTGTGATGACAAGCAAAAAAACAAAATCATTTTGAGAGGCAAAAAAGTTGTTCTATTTACCCCCAAAAAACGTACCGACAAAGCAGCAAAACTGTGGCCCTAAAACCAGGCAGGGACCGTGGCGTTGCACCTCTAGTAAGCACAATTATATATATGAACAAAATGACAGATGTCAGCTGTTAGCAATATAACCTCGATCAAACATGGTGGACATGTTTGTCACAAGATACTGCAGTAGTAAACTAAATAGAGATGCGGTACTCGGTATAATCCTGCACAGGACAATCCACTTTAATAAAAAAAAAATTGGGGCATTGTGATCACAGCCCTTTGCATAAATTTTGAAAGCCTTAAAAATACACACACACACAGTTTACATATTGACACATAAAACATAACATGCGGTTAGTTCTGCAGCCAGTCGCATTTGTATCACACTCTGGGAGAAAACCTCACAGCCTCTGTTGACAGACAACTGTTTTTCCTGTTTCTGTCATCAGGCAAGAATGATCATTTAACATCTTATCTTCCCTGCATTCATATTTTGTATCCAAGTAATCACAAGAGGGACACTCTCAGAAATAGGGAGATTGAACACCCAAATGTTGTGTAACCTTTTCACAGTATAACTTCAATTTGTTAGGCGCCTCAGACACATTACCACACATGATCATAACAATGTCATAAGACGGTTTAGGAAACGGATGATACCACTGAACACATGTTGGACTATCCTCTGTGACGTCAATGAGGCATTTAATTGTCACTTCCCTGAATGATACTTCTGCATTGAATGAGGAAGTAAACTGGAGCAAGAAAACATTGGTGACCTTAAGTACCCTAACAGAAGAAAACAGCTTTGAGCTGTTAGTTTGTTGACTGCGGTCTGTGGTTTGCTATGCTTGCTTTCTGTAAAAAGAGGCCTGAGAAAAGCTTTGGGCCAACAAGGTTCTTGGCATACATCAAAAAACACACTGCAGTTTTAACTCCCAGGAAATAAACTCATAACCATGTTCTGTTTTAATCATAGATGATTTAAGTAACCAGTTGTAGTAACTAGCAATAAGAAGTTACTGTACTTAAATTCTGCAGAACTCAAAAGCCTCTAAGCCAGGGATGTCAAACGTACGGCCCGAGGGCCGGATCAGGCCCGCGAACAGGTTTTATCCGGCCCGCGGGATGAGTTTGCTAGGTATATAAAATTAACCTGAAATTTTGGAATGAAAGAAACAGCTGTTCTAAATGTCTCCACTGGATGTCGCAATAGCAATTATTTGTATCTTTGTAGATGATGTTACATATGTACAAAATAAACCACGTTAGTACATCAGTCGAGGAAAATGATCAAACTACATAAATAACATCCTGTAATTTGAATTTGATTTTTTTTTTAATCTTGATAGATTGAAATTTAACACCAATGAGTTGATGAACATTGATGAACATTATCACATAATTTATTCAGAAAATGTAAATAACGACAAATAAAGATAGAATACCATTAGCCGCAACATGTAATTGTAAAAAAAACAACAACAAAAAACATTATGATTTGTACATTTTCATTTTTAAACAAAGAAAACAATCTGAAGTTGTCTTTATTTTTAAGTTATTGTGCCGTGATTTTACCAGTCCGGCCCACTTGGGAGTAGATTTTTCTCCATGTGGCCCCCCATCTAAAATGAGTTTGACACCCCTGCTCTAAGCTGTGTTATTGTTAAAATGACTTTTTATAAATTATCCTTTTACGCTTTTTAAAATGCACTTTCCCCCTTATATTACTTGTGGCAGGCCACCACAAGTCAATTTAAAGCTGCCACTAGAAAATACATACATAATACATATATTTTGTTTGTTTGTGTAAAGATTTTGCGATACATTAAGCAACACTTCAACTATGTTCACTTCAAGTATGTGCTTCCATCGGCTGAATAATGTTTCACAAATCATTGACTATGTTATATGTTTTAAAATTAAAAGTTTGAGATTTGAGCAACAGGCTTTTGTAGTTAGTCAGCATGCACACAGAGCAGGAGCAGAAGATCATTGAGGAGTACAAAGTTAGCAGTCAATATTTGTTTCTAAAAAGTTTGGTGAATATATGCCTGTAAGTAGGAATAAACTTCGTTTTATGTCAATTTTGTTGTGTTCAAATTTTATGTGATAAATGTAGTACAAGTTCGCTCTGCTAATTTTCGTTCACCTGTCAATGAGATGTCTTTGTACATTAGCAATGGGACTTAAATGCTCAGTAGACACATTTAAGTCCCATTTTAAAACTAATTTGTGTATGCGAGCCTTTAAATAGACCCCTTTTTAGACCAGTTGATCTGCTCTCTCTTTTCTGCTCTAACCCCCTCTCCTGCGTGGAGAGTTTATTAGGTGACCACCGATGAGACGCTAGCTGTTCAAAGTCGGGATCCGGGGTGGACCACTCATCTGTGCATCAGTTGGGGACGTCTCTGCGCTGCTGACTTGTCTCCACTCAAGATGATTCCCTGCTGGCCCCACTATGGACTGGACTCTCATACTATGAACTGGGGTGGGGGTCCCCACATCTGTGGTCCCCTCCAAGGTTTCTCATTGCATCCCATTGGGTTGAGGTTTTTTTTGCCCTGATGTGGGATCTGACCCAACGATGTCGTTGTGGCTTGTGCAGCCCTTTGAGACACTTGTGATTAAGGGTTATATATATATAAAGTTTGATTAATTGATTGACAGCGGCATTAGAGCCAACCTTAATCCTGTATAATTGTGTTGCTTTTTTCAGTTTACAACAAACTGTATTGTTGATTTAAAATGATTCCTACATATATGTGCACCTCATATGTATATTAATGTACTTTCCTTTAGTATCTTCATTGTGGAAACTATCAATGAACAAACTCAAGTTGTCTTTTTTATCTCTACTTTAAAACACGATTTACATATTTGGCAAACTAAATTCCAACACTCAGGGAAGGCCGAATAATATGTGTCAATAAACCAGGGGTGTACAATGTGCAGCCTGTTACATTGTAGTGAAAAAATAAGCAGCAACAATTGGAAAAATGGAGCACAACGATATAAGTTAACAATAATTACCAATGACATGTGAGTGTGAATGAATATCTGTCTATCTGTGTTGGCCCCGCGATGAGGTGGCAACTTTTCCAGGGTGTATTCTGCCTTCCATCATGGTGGAAGATTTGTTTTTAAATATATGTGTAGATTTTTTTTTGCCTTTAAAAATATATATATTCATCATCACAGATTATGCAAACTATATGGTGACATATTAAAACTGCCAGCCACATTCTCACCAAAACCCCTAACCACGGCCACACCTCCGCAAGTATATTGGCAATCTGTGGGAAACACTGGATTTGTACAATTGTCTGCAATCACAGACAATTCTTGATTTGGACTCCAATGGTTTAAATCTGACCTCATAGTAATCTGTCATGTACTGAACATATTGTTGTACAACACCAAGAAAAGACAGATATCACATTTATGTTTTAATTTCTAAAATTGACATACATTTCTATAATTAAATGTACTTATCCATTCATCCATCCATTTACTACTGCTTGTCCCTTTCGGGGTGATGAGAGTGCTGGAGTTATTTATAAAAAATTTTTTTTTAATTATTAAAAAAACGGTTCTATATTGCAGCTGAAGGTCCTACAGGTTAGGGACCATGGACCATATCGTAAGAATAATCTACAATGAATTATCATTATAATGTTTCTGTTTTGGCTAACCCAGGGGTGTCAAAAGTGCGGCATTGACCGACATTGTATTGGTTTTACCGTAGGGTGGCACAGGGGTTAGTGCGTGTGCCTCACAAAACGAAGGTCCTAGGTTCGATCCTGGGCTTGGGATCTCTTTCTGTGTGGAGTTTGCATGTTCTTCCCGTGACTGCGTGGGTTCCCTCCGGGTACACCGGCTTCCTCCCACCTCCAAAGACATGCACCTGGGTATGGGTTGATTGGCAACACTAAATTGGCCCGAGTGTGTGAATGTTGTCTATCTGTGTTGGCCCTGCGATGAGGTGGCGACTTGTCCAGGGTGTACCCCGCCTACCGCCCGAATGCAGGTGAGATAGGCTCCAGCACCCCACACGACCGAGAAAGGTACAAGCGGTAGAAATGGATGGATGGATCTTTCATGTACAAAATGTGTAAAAGTGTCCCCCGCATACTTCCATTATTCTGTATGTGGCCCTGGCTGGAAAAAGTTTGGAAATCTTTGGGCTAGATAATGATATGCAGTAAGGCTGCATGATTAATCGACATCGAACAGACATTGAGGTACCGCATAAAGCTGAGGTTTTGGTTTCTACGTCGTCACGGGCATTTGAGTGACAGATATGTTCATCAATCACAATTGTTGAGTCGCACGTCCTTTGCTTCCTGGCCAATGAAGTGTTTAAAAGCCTACTGAAATGTGATTTTCTTATTTAAACAGGGATAGCAGGTCCATTCTATGTGTCATACTTGATCATTTCGCAATATTGCCATATTTTTGCTGAAAGGATTTAGTAGAGAACATCGACGATAAAGTTCGCAACTTTTGGTCGCTGATAAAAAATCCTTGCCTGTACCGGAAGTAGCAGACGATATGCGCGTGACGTCACCGGTTGTGGAGCTCCTCACATCTGCACATTGTTTACAATCACGGCCACCAGCAGCGAGAGCGATTCGGACCGAGAAAGTGACGATTTCCCCATTAATTTGAGCGAGGATGAAAGATTTGTGGATGAGGAAAGTGAGAGTGAAGGACTAAAGGGCAGTGGGAGCGATTCAGATAGGGAAGATGCTGTGAGAGGCGGGTGCGACCTGATATTCAGCTGGGAATGACTAAAACAGTAAATAAACACAAGACATATATATACTCTATTAGCCACGACACAACCAGGCTTATATTTAATATGCCACAAATTAATCCCGCATAACAAACACCTCCCTCCTCCCGTCCATATAACCCACCAATACAAATCAAACACCCGCACAACACACTCAATCCCACAGCCCAAAGTACCGTTCACCTCCCCAAAGTTCATACAGCACATATATTTCCCCAAAGTCCCCAAAGTTACGTACGTGACATGCACATAGCGGCATGCACGTATGGGCAAGCAATCAAATGTTTGGAAGCCGCAGCTGCATACTGCGTTACACATACAAATTAAACAAAATGCTTATGGCAACATTCTGGTTGCGTACTCATGGTACCGCGTCTGCGTATCCAAATCAAAGTCCTCCTGGTAAGGGTCTCTGTTGTCCCAGTTCTCCACAGGCCCTTGGTAAAGCTTGACTGTCATCTTTCGGGAATGTAAACAATGAAACACCGGCTACGTGTTTGTGTTGCTGCAGCCGGCAGAAATACACCGCTTCCCACCTATAGCTTTCTTCTTTGCTGTATCCATTGTTCATTGAACAAATTGCAAAATATTTACTAACACAGATGTCCAGAATACTGTGGAATTTTGCGATGAAAACAGACGACATAATAGCTGGCCACAATGCTGTCCCAAAATGTCCTCTACAATCCGTGACGTCACGCGCAGGCGTCATCATACCGAGACGTTTTCAGCAGGATATTTCGCGGGAAATTTTAAATTGCACTTTAGTAAGCTAACCCGGCCGTATTGGCATGTGTTGCAATGTTAAGATTTCATCATTGATATATAAACTATCAGACTGCGTGGTCGGTAGTAGTGGGTTTCAGTAGGCCTTTAAGGAAACAGCAGTTTGTGTGCGCTGCAGAGGAGGTAGTCAGTACACTAATTACACCACTTACACCTTGGAAAAAGTTTTGATGGCCTTGAACGATAAATTCAAATTCAGTTGAAATAATTTGCATCGATAAATTGCTATGTCTGTGTGTGTTTGTTTGTTTTCTTCATCTCATCAATCAGGGAAAAATAGGTTTCACTCTCTGCATCGCTCTTGGCACCTGAGCGTGTTTCTTTACCAGTAGAATTAACTGAACGCAGTGAGCCCTCTTTTCAGTCATTTACAATCTTTGTCTTGGTGGGTGGAGAGCAAGACTGCTAGCTTACACTGACATAATTCACGCCTCCCTGCTTGTGACTTGTTAGTGAGAAGTAACACAAATTACGAGGAATAAATATGTTAAGAAAGCCAAATTTCCCTTTGTGGTAGTATTTCAGCTTGAAACCAGAATGGCAATATGAGACCATTACCACAAACGAACGAGCGAAAATTATAACAAAAAAAAAAGACAACCTGACATTGTTTATCCAACTGGGAAACTTGCAATTTAAGATGTTTAATATATATTTAAGTTATATTTTTGCTTACAGAGATGCGTCCATTTTAATTTTTTGTTAGTTTATTTATATAGGTAAATATAAATAATTTACCTTCCAATTACACTACGATGTCAATTCTACAGTAATGAGAAATAAAACTGTACTGTATATTCTTTTAAATGGTTACTTGCATTATTATATAATATCATTACATTACACTTTGATCACTGTATAGTTTTTATTGGTTATGTTTTCAGTTTAAGAACATGATGTAGACAAAAGCTGAACCTGTGAATGAAAATTTATTTTTTATTTCCCATACAGTATTTCGAAATGCAAAAGTTGACAGGTATGATCCATAGCACACCGCAAGTTACATTGTCCAGCCGCTGGTGTGGAACCAAAGGCTAATAATTAATTAGGAATTTTAAACATGCATTACCACAAGTGTTTATAGACAAATGTATCAAAGGAAGTTGTCGCTTTACTGCAGATGAATTGGCTTTTTGTACAAAAGCAAGGTTAGGACCCTTGATATGTGTTTGAAAGCAACAATAATTATGAATACACAACAGCAAATAAAATTCCTCTCAAAAAAAAAGAATGTTAAGGAGTTGCGCTTTATGTAATTACAACACAAAAGACACCTCCCTGATGGCTTTGTTAGAGGCCACTGTAATGTTCCTACAATGAGCCCCTCAAACTTGTGCCGCACCCAGTTTCCTTTCATCTCTGCCTTTTGTGAGCCACTCACAACACAGGAAGTGTGTGCTCGCTCTATCACTCTTCTTACGTAAATGTGATGCAGGTTTGGTTTTTGACAGCAGACTTGACATCCTTTTCAAGGACATGGCTTTCACTTACACTGTTTGTTTAGGGAACACATTGCTTGCTTTTTCACTACATTATATCGCCTTTTCCACCAAACTCTCAGGAATGTATTACCAATAACTTTTAAACTGTTAGTAATCTTTGAGGTTTTTGTTTCCAACGCACCTCGAAGTTCAGGGTGATTTATTGAAATCAGGCTGATGACGTATAGTGCGTGGTCTATTTTGATTCCATATCAATAGCTATTAGACTAGATTTGTTTTGCTTAAGTTCAAGTACATAAAGTAATGTGAGGATTTCCAAACCAAGTGCTCTGAGATTTTCACACAAAAAACAGTCAGTGAAAGGTGAAGTGTCTGGACCAGCCTGTCCAAAGTGTCTGTAGGACAGGGGTCTGCAACCTTTGCTGTCAAGAGAGACATTTTGCCACCTCTTCCAGTAAAGAAAAATAGTATAGAGTCAGAAAATGTAACAGCTTATGAAATTTTAAAAGTTTTCTTATTTTTTATTTTACAGAAGTGTGTGAAATTAAACTGTTTTTCCTTTTCTCTTTTGGCAAGAATTCATGGTCAGCTTACCCAAAGGGTTGCACACTTGATAAGCTGTCTAGTCTCTTTTACTTGCCTTCCTTGCACCTCAGAACTCAGCCTGCATGCCCTCACGGCCTCACAGACAAGTCAGAAATTATAGAACACAGACAGTCAGAAATTATAGAACGCCTTTTAAAAATGCTAACTTTTCTCACTACGGGGGTAAAAAAAAAATCGCAAGGAGCCACAGCACGAAGGCAAAAGAGCCGCATGCGGCCCCAGAGCTGTGGGTTGCAGACTCCTGGTCTAGGACAAACAACAAGCCGTCATCTTATAAGCTAAGCAGCTTCAAACGACAACATAATTACTGCCCAGGTACACAACATTTAACTATTTACACATTTATTTTTCTGTTTAGTACAAAATACACTCCAAAATAAAAGCAGGGTAGTATTAATCTCAATTCTACACCAACTTTTTTGTTAGATTTGAGCATGGGTGAAAGCTTTATTGACAAAATTACATTATATTGTAATTATATTAAATATATTGCAAAATTTCAATGAGGCCAACACAGCTCGGCAAATCTTCCTCTCTCATGTGCTGGCTCTTAACTAGCAGGCGAACATCACTGCCACCTATAGCCTAACCACTGAATTGCAGCTCAGAACAATACATATTACTCCTGTTCCTATGCTGCAGGTTAAAAATACTTATTATCGCTCATTCTCCTTATGTTTGGCGAAAGTCACAAGTAAATGTGTAAGCAATGGTTAGTTTCAGTTTTGATTTTGGTTATGTTGACAACCAGTCAGGCTTTCTCTTACAATGGGAAAAGGTTCTGAATCCCGATGGTGATATGGACCAGTCCCAAAATATAAACACTTGTTCCTTATCCCGTTTCTGACATTTCCTAAAACGTTTAATCAAAATCCACCCATAACCTATGGAGCTATCGATAGCACAATGAAAGAAATAGAGAAAAGCCTCTAGTCAGTCATTAACTCTCTATGTGGCTGGAGGCGGGACCGCTAGCATTCACACAAGTTGAAGCTCGTAAGGTAACGTAGTAGAAATGATCTGGATAACCTCCAAAATTGTTCCTTAACCCATTCTGGACATTTAGTTGAAAGTTAGTAATAGGCCGATAAATGAAAATTAACTTGATAACTGCCAACATCGATAAATAATCATTATTTTCTTCGTCTGTCGCTTCCAATCACGGTAAAAAATTATTCACTCTGTGCATCGCTCGCAGCACCTGAGCGTGTTTATTTAATAGCAGAATTAAATTAACAAAGTAAATCCTCTTTTTATCTCTCCACAATCTTTGTCTTGGTGGGCGGAGGCAGGACCACTAGCTTACACACATGCACGGACAGAGCCTTGCTAGTCGCTAGTGAGAAACACAACAAAGTAACAACAATTAGGAGGAAAAAAATGAAAATGCCTATGTGTGAGAATATTTCTAATTGAATGAGCAACATGAGCCCATCAACGTCAAAAGAACGCTAATTTGTTGGAAAGTGACAGCAACAAAAAACAACAACACTCAACCCAGTTTTTCCAACTGGGGAAAAAAAGTGCATTTCAAAATGCTCAATATTTATTGAAGTGTATTTTTTGCTAACAGAGCTTTAAAGTCCAGGATAATCAAAAGTTCTTGACATTCCAATTACAATGGCAAAAAAACTAATGAGAAATACAAGTGCATTGTGTTTAAAAGGGGTACTTGCATTATTGTTGTATATTATGATTACATTATTCCTTAATTTGGTCTCAAAATAATGCTGACAATAATATTGCTTATCGGCCCAGGGCTATATAGGGTTCTAATAATAATAATCACAAATATTTTAGTCAATATGGAAATCATGATTATTAATCACAATTATTTATTATGTTAGGTAAAACAGTGTTGGGCGCGATGGCAGCTGAATGTGACGGCAACATGTAATTTGTAGTTAAATGGTCTAATAAAAAGGTTTAATATACATTATTCATATATTCAAAGAACAATATTTGTGTTTTTGTTCATTATTAGAATCAAAGTGTCAACGTTTTGTCATAACGTGATGCTTTTAGTTTCCAACAAAAAAATGCCTTAAAAAACAGCCATGTTTCATGGGTGGCCCAAACGTCATCAATTAGACACCCCAGCTCGACCCTATCATACATTTGATCGTTTGTTGCGTAAAAACATGTATATTAAATGACAAAATACTGAAAATATTCTTATTTAGTGTAACGACTGAACTTGTGAAAGAGTTCTTCAATGACCAATTAATTACATTTCCACATTCTCTAGAGATTGGTAGGAATGCGAAGATGCAGGACGTGCATGAGTTCCAATGCGGAGCACGCCTCCCCAGAACACTGGCAAGATTGATTGATTGATTGAGACTTTTATTAGTAGGTTGCACAGTGAAGTACATATTCCGTACAATTGACCACCAAATGGTAACACCCGAATAAGTTTTTCAACTTGTTTAAGTCGGGGTCCACTTTAAATTGATTCATGATACAGATATATACTATCATATATACTATCATCATAATACAGTCATCACACAAGATAATCACATTGAATTATTTACATTATTTACAATCAGGGGTGTGGAGGGGGTGGGGGGTAGGATATGGACAGAAAGTAGTGGACATATAGAGAGAGAGAGAGAAAGAGAGCGAGAGAGAGAGCGAGAGCGAGAGAGAGAGAGAGAGAGAGAGAGAGAGAGAGAGAAATGTTGGCACTCGGTGGAAAAGTGTCTCCAGACTTTATTAAGCATGATGGTTAGCTGTTAGTCCTGCTACTGCGAATTCCAAGGAGACAAGCAGACAAGGAAAGCATCGTGTTGTGCAAGCGTCCAAGGGATTCAGTTTCAGACTGGATGGTACACATACTGTATTGGTAACCGGATAGATCCATAAAGAGTTAGTGCAGAAATATTTCATATGGGAAAATATGCACTTAATTTTTTAAATGACTTGCAATTCAGTAAAACATTTAAAACAAAACTTTCCTGTATGACATTCTGACTACTAAATTGCATTTGTACTTAAATATTGGGGTATGTTCTTCAGCAAATGTTATTTATGCAAGCAAATAATAACCCATGATTAATCACAGGTTTAGAAAGTGATTAATCTGATTAAAAAATAATCACTTGATAGCCCTAATATATAAATATGTATATATGTGCATAGAGTATATATATATACACGTGGCAGCCAAAATCGTGATTGTGATTGAAAGTTGATTAATTGTGCAGCCCTACATCAGAATCTGAGGTACTTGAACTCCTCCACTTGGGGCAAGATCTCTTCCCCAACCCGGAGATGTCACTCCACCCTTTTCCGGACGAGAACCATGGACTCAGACTTAGAGATGCTGATTCTCATCCCAGTCGCTTCACACTCGGCTGCAAACCGATCCAGTAAGAGCTGAAGATCCCAGCCAGATGAAGCCATCAAGACCACATCATCTGCAAAAAGCAGAGAGCTAATCCTGCAGCCACCAAACTGGATCCCCTCAACGCCCTGACTACGTTTAGAATTTCTGTCCATAAAGGTTATGACAAGAATAGGTGACAAAAGGCAGCCCTGGCGGAGTCCAAACCTCACCGGCAATGCGGACCAAGCTCTGACACCGATCATACAGGGAGCGGACCACCACAATCAGGCAGTCTGATACCCCATACTTTTTGAGCACTCCCCACAGGACTTCCCGAGGAGCACAGTCCAATGCCTTCCACAAAGAACATGTAGACTGGCTTGGAAAACTCCCATGCACCCTCAAGGACCCTGCCGAGAGTATAGAGCTGGTCCACAGTTCCACGACCAGGACGAAAACCACACTGCTCCTCCTGAATCCGAGGTTCGACTATCTGACGTAGCCTCCTCCCCAGTACACTTGAATACACCTTACTGGGAAGGCTGAGGAGTGTTACCCCACGATAGTTGGAACACACCCTCCGGTTCCCCTTCTTAAAGAGAGGAACCACCACCTCGGTCTGCCAATCTGGAGGTACCGCCCCTGATGTCCATGCAATGTTGCAGAGTCTAGTCAACCAAGACAGCCCCACAGCATCCAGAGCCTTAAGGAACTCCGGGTGGATCTTATCCACCGCCGGGGCCTTGCCACCAAGGAGCTTTTTAACTACCTCGGCAACCTCAGCCCCAAAAATAGGAGAGCCCACCACAGATTCCCCAGGCACTGCTTCCTCATAGGAAGACGTGTATGTCTGTAGGTTGAGGAGGTCTTTGAAGTATTCCCTACACCGATCCACAACATCCGCAGTCGAGGTCAGCAGCACACCATCCTCACCATACACAGTGTTGACAGTACACTGCTTCCCCCTCCTGAGGTGGATGGATGCACGGAATCGCTTCGAAGCCGTCCGGAAGTAGTTTTACATGGCTTCCCTGAAATCCTCCCATGTCTGATATTTATAGCTAGAATTCACTGAAATTCAAGTATTTCATATATATATATATATATATATATATATATATATATATATATATATATATATATATATATATATATATATATATATATATATATATATATATATATATGAAGTACTTCAAACAATGGCAGTTTGGTTTACGAAAACCTTTCATACCTCTGCATCAATTATGTGTTTCGCGTGGGATATTGTTGACTGTGACGCCTCTTTTTTTGAAGAAGAAGTTGTGTAAAATAATGCAGCAAACGATCAGCATTGTTTTTCTGCCCACATAACTATAACAACTCTTCGGAAGAAATGCATGCTTTGCTTTTAAACACAACCTTCGACCACAAAGTTTGGCCTTTATGAGCCAAGAAAATGTAACGTTGCCCTCGTCAAGTCGAAGGCACATGATCACTGTATGCATGCTGACACAACACAAGCACACACACGCACAACACGAAAAACCGGAATCAAGACCATTTCAGGATGAATCGGACGTGATCAGACACAATCAAACAGTTCCAATCTACAGTTAAATCCACAGAATCCATATTTACAATGTAAAAAAATTATAAAAACTGCGCTCATCACTGGAGTACAATACAACAGATGTTCCAAAACCGTAGTTTAGTTTACACTATACTAATTTTTAACTATTAATTATAACTTTAACCGAAGTGTCATTTTAACTGTTTGTTGACTACGTTTTGGAAAATGGGTCTCAAGGTGAAGGTGTAGAAGAAAAAAAAAAAAAAAAGGTCATCCCTGAAAATAAAGCAAAAGCACGTGTGTTTATTGCTAGTATGTGCGGGTAGCTAAAATAGTACCATCACCAAAACAGTAACAGAGGATCACAGCAATATATGGTAGTAGTGTTTGTGCTTATAATTCTGTCCAGCAAAGGGTTTAGTACAGTGGTTCTTAACCTTGTTGGAGGTACCGAACCCCACCAGCATTCACCGAACCCTTCTTTAGTGAAAAATAAAATGTTTTTTTTTTTTTCAAATTCAATTAATTTAGTCATCGATTCGTTGGATCTTTGCTATGCGCATGCGCTGAGGCTAGTTTGTTTTTTTTAACCTTTATTTATAAACTGCAACATTTACAAACAGCTGAGAAACAATCAAAATAATAGGGGTGTAACGGTACGTGTATTTGTATCGAAACGTTTTGGTACGGGGGTTGCGTTTCGGTGCGGATGTGTATCGAACGAGTTTCCACACGGACATATTAAGTAGCGTACTGCACGTTGTGTAAACAACACTCAAAATGCACCCAAGAAACTCCGTCCTGACAGCTCCGCAAAAGAGGACACGTCTGGCGAAAAGAGGGCGCACGGTCGGTCTATCGTAGCCCGTTAGCTGCTAGCATGCTAGCAAAAGAGGACATGTCCGGTGAAACTAGGTCCTGACCATACGTCTTCTTTTCACCGGACATGTCCTCCCCCGCGGGGCCGCCCGGGCGGTGCCACCCAAACGCCTCAAATGTCCGGCATTTTGAGTTAGGGTTGCGTGTATTTTCAATGTACGTTCAGGGTTAAGAAGGTTAAAAACAAAACAAATTGTGGAGGTGTGCGCAGCAGCATTCGTGAGGGAGGGGGAGAGACAGAGAGCACGAGAGAGTTGTGATAAACGCAAATGATTCGTCAGGCTCTGCTTTTTTTTTGATAGATTTATCAGATTTAATTTTTTATTATCTATAGCAGGGGTGTCAAAAGTGTGCATTTTTGTAACATTTTCCTTGTTTTATTTGGCAAGTTGAAAGAACATGGCGCCAGAATGCTGTTTTTTTTCAATAAAATACTGGAAAGGATAGAAATGTAGTTTGTCTGTTTTATCCAATTATTAATTGATTAACCAAAATAATAATCGACAGATTAATCGATTATCAAATTAATCGTTAGTTGCAGCCCTACACCTTACACACATTACCATGAATTGATTAACGTGGACCCCGACTTAAACAAGTTGAAAAACTTATTCGGGTGTTACCATTTAGTGGTCAATTGTACGGAATATGTATTGTACTGTGTAAACTGTACTGTTTCATATAATGTATTCTCTTCCTTTGCAATCTGCTAGTAAAAGTTTCAATCCATCAATCAAACAACCTGCAAATCAGATGGAAAATTAGAGGGAACATTGTTTGGGGGTATCCATAATACGCCGATAGGGAGAAGTTTTTATTTACACGATAAGTCGGATTTCTCTTTACCTCCGTGGCGGAGGCTACACCGAAGCCCTGAGGCTGACTCACCGAACCCCTCGGGTTCGATCGAACCCAGGTTAAGAACCACTGGTTTAGTACATCACTGCTGTTCCAACAGGACATGAACATGAACATGCATTAATGTAGACTTTTTTAGCAAAGTGACATTAACTACAATCAGGGTTTCCCCTAAATTGCCAGGATACCTGTGGCGGTTGAGGCAAGGTCAATAATAATAATAATAATAATACCTGGGATTTATATAGCGCTTTTCTAAGTACCCAAAGTCGCTTTACATGTTAAAAACCCATCATTCATTCACACCTGGTGGTGGTAAGCTACTTTCGTAGCCACAGCTGCCCTGGGGTAGACTGACGGAAGCGTGGCTGCCAATTTGCGCCTACGGCCCCTCTGATCACCACCTATCATTCATTCAACATTCATTCACCGGTGTGAGCGGCACCGGGGGCAAGGGCGAAGTGTCCTGCCCAAGGACACAACGGCATGGTAAGGGCGGGGAGCGAACCTGCAACCCTCAGGTTTCTGACACGGGCGCCATGCCGCCCCTAATACGACATCATCACATTATTTGCTATGATGCATCTATTTTAGACTTAGACTTCCTTTTTATTGTCATTCAAATTTTAACTTTACAGTACAGATAAGAACGAAATTTTGTTGCATTAGCTCATGGTAGTACAGGATAAAAAATCAATAAGGTGCAGATATATATAAATAGATTACTGTACAGATAAATATATTGCACTTTTGCATATGCATCCACGTTTATGGATGTATGTTATATTGTCTTTATATTCCAGCGAGTTAATCCATTTTGGGGGGGGAATTGAGGGGATTATTATGATGCGTTCAAGAGTCTTACAGCCTGAGGGAAGAAGCTGTTACAGAACCTGGAGGTTCCGCTGCGGAACCTCTTCTTTAAAAAGGCAAGAAAAAATGTATACATTTAAAACAAATGTTTTTATTAATTATAGTATTACACATATTTTTTATTACATAATATTGTTTTGCTCCATTTTTCAAGCGTTGCTGCTTATTGTACAATGTAGGCTATTTTTGATCCCGACATAGTGTTTAGTAACCGAGTATAGCTCAACTTAGTGTTTATTAACCAAGTATTGTAGTTATTATACACTGGCTGTTTGATTTCAACGTGCATATTAATTGACGTTTGGAGGTGTTGAAATCGCCATGTAAAATCGCTGAAGCTTATCAGTAGCATGTGCATTATATTGCATATCCAATGTAAATTAGCATCGGACAAGACCATTCTGAAAAGTGGTGCCTTACTTTTGTGCGCTTTCTATCAGGCATGCTGCTTTGGTGGCATGAAAAATTGCAATGTCACTTTGAGGCTGTATTCTAGGAATATGCCGGTTTTCCACCCAAGTGCTTGAGCTAGTGCCGAGTCTGCAACTGCACGTGATGTCACATGCAACCTAGGTATCAAAGTATGGTACTGTTTGATTTTACATGATTTGATACTAGTATCAACTATATTAGGTTGTTACCTGTAAGAGTACCAAAATTGGTACCCATCCATGTATTCAACCTAGCAGACGCCATTTTACTTATGTTGGAACATGTAATTCATTTTATGAAAGCTGCACAATTATGTCCTTATTTTTACTTAAAAAGGGGCCATATTATACAAAACCAAATTTTCTTACCTATTGGTACCTGCTGTTGTGTATGTTGGATCTTATAGGTCCCGAAAATCTGAAATCAAACCGTGGAAGCATTGCGGAGATTTTTAAAAAACAAGCTCACCTTTTTTCTATAATTCCTCCTAGAATCTGGACAACCTGTGACGTCACCGGTCTGGAAAAACGTCACCGGATCATCCATATATAGTATAAATATACACAAAGTGCCTTGCGCGCGTCCTCCATTGTAGTCCGCGCTGTAGTCAATAAGCTCCTTCTTCTCTATCCTCTGGTTGTGGGGTAGACTGGCTTGTGCATGCACATGCATCCTCCACTGTTGCCATTTCTAATACAAATTAGTGTATAGTTCTAACTTATATCTATCAGTAGACTCCATATGGAAGCACTCACCACTACAACCTGGCTAATGGGGAGAAGATGCAGTTGAAGTGGAGGCACATAAATAAATCGCGCACAAAACGGCGCACCCTGAAGAGATGGTCAGAAAGCGGCTCGAAAAAGGTCTGTAAAACAATCTATGCAAACGTTTCACCAAAGAACCACCATTACATGTTAGGTAGACCAGTGGTCCCCAACCACCAGGCCGCAGCCCGGTACCGGTCTTGTGCCGTGGCCGCACAAGAAATTAATTTTTTATTTTATTTTTTAAAATTAAATCAACATAAAAAACACAATATATACATTATATATCAATATAAATCAATACAGTCTGCAGGGATACAGTCCATAAGCACACATGATTGTATTTCTTTATGACAAAAAAAATAATAATAATAATAATTTTTTTTTCAAAAAGGTTGGGGACCACTGAGGTAGACCACAAGAAAGTGTTTTAAATGTAGAAAAAAAATCATAATACGACCCCGTTAAGCATTTGGACTGATGACAAAAATACCACGATCAACTTTTGGGCACTGAACGACAAGTGTCCATCAAGCCACAGAGACTTTTAAATGAACTCTGAGACTTTCGAAAGTTTTGTTTCAATGATTTTCTATCCAAAATGTCCTTCAAAACAACTCTCTCACGCTAATCTTTCTTCGCCTCGGACCTGCATCCGCTCCGAGACATTCTTGGTAGTAGTGTCATGTTCGTGACGTAATCTACAATCATTTATTGATGCTGTCTGCTATTTAACATCAACATAGCCATTAGAGACGTAATATTTGTAATCTGTGCAAATATTACAGCGGACATCAGGTACAACAAGAACTCCGCTATTGACTAGTAAGGAGCCGCAGATGCCTTGTTTTGGTGTGATGTCATATTTTAACCTGAAAATCAATACATTAATCTGCTCTAAAAGGAAATAAGCGCCCCCATTGTACGAGAGGCACACGGTGTATGACCAATAGTCGCATTAGAGAATGTGCATGGACACTGAGACCTCACATGTAGGTGTGAAAATACAAAAAAACTAACTATTTGAGAAATCAGACTTATTTACTGCATGGAAACAGTCAGTGGTGTTATTTCAAGGAGAGAAAGTACCGCTCGTAGAGCACCATGAAGTAAAAGTTTGACATCAGGCTCTCTGCAACTCTTGCAGTTTATCATGAACATCGAGCATCGAGTGACAGGAGTAAAAAGAGTCTCTCAACGCAAGTAGTAGTCTCCAATAACACCAGAAAAGATGCTAGATATGTTGCTAATCGTTTATAATAAAGAAAAAGTCACAAATATCACTGGTTATTACTCACTGCAGACTTTATGAAAGCCAACAAACATAATTAAACATCATTTACTGTACTAAGTCTGCTGTCATTAGGATGCCAACTGCTAAAATGTTCATATATTCCCATTTAGATGAAACATGTCTCAAAATCCTCGCGAAGAAAAGCATCTTTTTGTGTCGTTCTCGACATTTCCGTGTTTAAATTGTCCTTGTCGGAATATGTCCTCAGCTTTCTTCCATCTAGGTGAGAGGCATGATTTATGATCGAGAATAAACTTACAGGGGGCAAGAAAGCGACGAAACACCTCACCAGTTGATCATGTCGAAAGTGTACACAAGTTTGTGATCACGGTGCCGCTATAATAGTTTGCCTGTGTTAGTGCTTGTAATAACAAAATCACTAATTACTTGGTTATTATTCAAATCACAAAATATAAATAGAGTATTGTTGGTGGTTTTTGGATGGTTATTTATTGTATTTTATGGGCGAAATAGAATATATCCCATTGGCTCCACTGTAAGAATGCATTAAAACAAAAATCCATCTGTCGTCGTGTCTTTCATGATTGTGAACGATAGGCAACAATTCTAAAAAAAAAAGTGCAGTGCCCCTTTAATAATATGTAGAGAAAATGTGGGGTCTGCGCCTGTGAGCAAGTTTCAAAGTTGTGAGAGCATCACATTTCAAAATATAACACATTTTTGCTGTGTCTCATGTAAATCACTGGTGTACTTTTTCCCAGTATAACATTTACATGCGCTTGTCAGTTTTTCCTCGACTTGTTGTGTACTTATACTCATCTACTGTCCTGTACTGTATGTGGTCGTATTCACATTTCCAAATTTATCAAGATGCAATTTAGCCCTATATACATACATGATATAGGTAGGCATCCATGCAAGGTGTTAAAACAGTAAGCTTCGTTTTGAGGAAAATGTCAAATATGTTATTAAAAAACAAGGGGAAATAAATGATTATATTGCCATTAGACTGTAATATTAACACAAATGTTTGATAGGGCATTGATAAAATAGTGGTTCACCTGGCTGACTTCTGTGGAGCCAGTTGTAGGCTTACTTGGTAATTGTGTGCATGTTTTTCCCGATTCCGATTTTGAGTAGTCAACTGACAAGTCAGGAAACACTAAAACAACTCCAAATAATCAATATTGCAGTGTAGCCTCCATGTAACGCTACATAGTAAGTAGCAACAAATGAATTACTTTATCAAAATATAAAAATGTTGACTGATTGTCAATTGAAATGTACTGTATGTGTACACATTTTGAGCGTATCCAAAACAATTTTCTAATACTGCCTATTGTATGTTCTAATAAAGAGAATTAAAAGCAGGTGCAGCATGTCGTTATTTACACAGAACAACGCCATCATAATGCCATGAAAAAACCTACTGTATAGGTCATTACTTTGCATGCGTGCTCAGTACATTTGCATGACCTCGCAGTGAAGCTCCAATGCTGATTCACTCATGGAAACGGTAGAAAAAACTTTCAAAGATGTGCTGTAAAAGTGACATTTTGGTCAATTGATTGACAGTCCAGCGTGATAGTCAGGTACAAACAAGCTCCCTGCCTCTCTAAACAGGGTAAGCAGTATAGAAAACGGATACATAGATGCTTTGGCCAGCTATAAATAATCTGTGGTACCGCTATTTGGGTCATAAAGCTGTTTTGGACAAATCCAAAATATATATATATTGTAATCCATACCAGTGCGTATCCATATGTTAACAAGACTGTATATTTTCCTTAAAGGGGAACTGCACTTTTTCTTTTCTTTTTTTGGCCTATTGTTTACAATCATTATGAAAGACATGACGACAGGTGGATTTTTTGTAATGCATTCTAAATATTAAATAAATGCGATCAAAAGTCTGCTTACAATGGAGCTTATGGGAGCCGTTCAATTCTCCCTATAGAGCCCTTAAAAATCTTCCACACACCTCCATTTTGTTTTATATACATGATGTAAGTACAGTATATATGTAATGTAGTAACGGGCACAAATATAATATTTAATATTTATGGATTTCGATCATTTTGGGCATAAGCAGCGCAATAATTTCAAAATCGCATCACGTTTGCTTTTTTGTTTGCCTTCACTGATTTCTGCTCACTGCAGACTTCATGAGAGCCAACAAACATAACAAACAATCACTTTGTATACAAAGTCAACCGTCATTAGGATGCCGACTGCTAGGATGTTCATATATTCCCAGTTAGATGAAAAAGGTCTCATAATTCTCGCAAAGAAACGGGGTGGGGGAGCCTGGGGGAACAAGCGCATTTTGTGTCGTCCTCGCCAGCTTCAGGTCCTAAATTGGCTGTCAAAGTGTCCCAACTTGGTGGATTACCTACCCAGACGTCTCATGTCCAGGTGAGAGGCATGATTTATGATCTACAATAAACCTACAGGAAGTAGGGAAGCGAGAAAGCAGCAGACCACTCAATGATGTAAATATAGGGACACACAGAAGTCGTCACGGCGCCGCTATAGTTTGTCTGCTTTAGCACTTATAATAACAATATCATTAATACTTGGTTAATATTCAAGTCACGAAATGTAAACAGAGTATTGTTGGTGCTTTTTGATTGGTTATTTATCAGATTTTATGGCTCCGCTATAAACTGACTTGTATTTACGTTTATTTCATATTCAGAATGCAGTAAAAAAAAAATCCATCCATCGCAGTGTTTCCCACACATTCATTTATTCGTGGCGGCCCGCCACGAAAGAATTACGTCCGCCACAAATTTTTTTAAAAATTAAAAAATACATAAAAAATAATTTTATTTTTATTTTTTTTCGTCCTGTCCAGCTTCTCAGGCAAATCATATAGTTGATGTAGATGCCCATATCGGCTGTTCAGATTTACTTTACAAAAGAGAAGTGTAGGATACTTCTCTTGTTGCCTTATTTGTATTTGCCTTTATTAAATGTATTTATATTATCATTTGGTGCAGCCGGGCCGGAGCAGGAGGGGATAGAAAGAGAGAAAAAAGAAGACACAGGGGGAAATTGTGGGGACAAGAGGGGGATTAAACAGAGAGACAAAAACAACAAAAGCAAACACAACAACAACAACAATAGAGCAACATCAGCAAATACGACATGTACAAATATGATGGTAAAAGTAATAGCAAATAAGCAGTTAGCGAAAATAAAACAATACAGAAATGACAATGAGCATTATTACACTACAAATGGAGCAATACAAATACCAATAGAAACGTATTTCCTTGAATAGCCGCAGGGGCGTTAATTAATTTAAAACCTCCTGTCACACCTGCGTTTACCGGAAACCGGCGGGATGGCCGTGCATGCGGTAATTATTTTAAAACCTCTTCTCACTCCGGCGTTTACCAAAAGGAATCCATAAAATTTAGGCGTGCGCTTTGAGTGTGATGTAAGCATACCATCATGAAAAGCACATTTAATTAAAAAAACGTTATTATGGTCTTACCTGTACTTATAAATGGAGTCCATTTGCAGCTCCTTCTGACCAAAAGCATCGATAACTTGTTTATAGAAGTCTTCCTTATTTTCTTTCTTCAGTTTTAAAAGTCTCTGTTTCGATGGAGATATTCCTTTAATTATTACATCCTGCTTCGATTGAAAGTCCAGTTTAGAAAACTGTTTTATTTTAGATACCGGTATGTAATTCTTGTTAAAAGAAAAAAAATCTCTTGCTGCGTGTGTTCACTTCTTCTGCAGTACCGGAAGTCGCAAGAAGGATCACTAGCGCGGCAGCGCCCTCTACCACCAGGAGGCGGGAGTCATTTAA
The DNA here is from genome assembly GCF_033978785.1 of Entelurus aequoreus. Taxonomy (NCBI): domain Eukaryota; kingdom Metazoa; phylum Chordata; class Actinopteri; order Syngnathiformes; family Syngnathidae; genus Entelurus; species Entelurus aequoreus. The sequence goes on along the minus strand of NC_084754.1, from coordinate 30,031,640 downwards.
TGACTTATACAGTATTTCACACACGCAGCTACGGTATAATAATAAAACATAGCTGCTTACTGTTCTCTTTAGCATACTGTACCGGTATTCAATAGCTTGGACCTTAAATCCTACTGAAAAGCTCTTTATCTTTTTTCCTTTGTGCGATTGTAAACTACTGAAAGCAGCTTCCTTTTTTTTTTTTTTTTTTTTTTTTTTTTAAAGTTTTATTTATACATTTCAACATTTCAACAATCAAATAAGTACAAAAGTAGTACAAAACAGTACAAAAAGAATACAAAGCAGCGCCAGGGGGTTATAAATTCAAAGTAACTAAAATAGAATGCAAAAAAACATATTCATAATATAAACAAAGTGCAAAGCCATAGGCTCACTCAATCTGAAAGCAGCTTCCTCCATTTTGAAAATGAGGACAGATGCGTCACTCGTGACGTAACGAATTTGACCCGGTGGAAGTTCTAGCCATATGTTAAATATTTTGCGAAACGAGTTAGACCCGGCGAAAATTATAGACATGCGATAATAAAATTAATATTTTGCGAAACGAATTTAATCCAGCTTCAATAATAAACCGGCGATAAGGCCAAGCATGCGTTAATTATTTTGAAAAACGAGTTTGACCCGGCAGTAATTCTAGACGTGCGAATACTATATTCCCTGCGCCAATTCAAGGAAATACGGTAGCGCTATTGATAATGAACAATACCAATACTTTACCTTTATTATCAACAATACAGTTGTTCAAATGCAACGATACATATACCTGTACGTAATGATAACTTGAGATACGAAAGAATGCAGAAAAATGGAGGGGAAGAAAGAGAAGCAACCTACATTAACCTTGTAGATTGTTATAGTAACAATAGGTTAAGCTTTGTCAGTGAGCTCTTTGTTCAGTGGATCAGATGTTTGATGAAGCTCTGTGTCCATCTACCACCACTACTGTTTTCTGTTTATTTGTTACTGACTGTGGCAGGACACCTCTGCCTCTGTTTCACTTTATGTTGCTGGTAAATAATATGGTTGTAGTAGTAGGCTAAAGTTAAATTATTTAGTATGCACTAATTAAAGGGGTAGAGCTTTAAGAGACATTTTAGCTTTTATATTTTATAAGATATATTTTTTGTAAGAACCACAATTAATAAATATATTTCAGTGAATAACTTATTGTTCAAATCTGTATATAAATATGTACATAAAGTGTTGTAATTATATTGTAAAATGGATGGATGGACGGACGTTTAAAACAAAACTGTTATTATTAATTAGTAAGTATAAATTTTTTGAGCCTTTTTAGAGAAAATCATATCATTGTAGTAAATTATGCAAATTACTCGATGATGTCATGGTGACCACGCTCATAGCCACGCCCATAGCCACGCCCCCACCGCCACAGGTATCTTGGCAGATTATGGGAAACACTGCATCGTCATGTCTTTTATGATTGTGAACAATACATAAAATTCCCAAAAAAGTGCAGTTGCTCTTTAAAGGTGATTAATGATGATTTTAATCTACATTTAACTTTTTACTGCAAACTGGAACATATTCTTCATGGATCACCAATCCTACATGTGGCCGCCTACTGGTTACTTTTTTATATTACTTTTTTAAATTATCCACACCTGCAAAGACGTTTTTAGGAAACATTTTTCTATGCATTTTGGCCTTTTGTCCACAAGCAAATTTTGTTTTTTATCTTTATAAAAAGAGCTTTCTAAATGTTGATGTCAAATCAGGCAATATTTTTGTGTGTGAACGCCAGGTGTGGCAGGGACCCTAGCACCTCACCCACTTCAAGTCCAGTACCACCAACACGGCTGAGGGAGACACTGCATTAGTCGACGAGCTGAACCACTTCTTTACACATTTTGAGGTGGAAGGACTCCATAAAGTCGCAGCTCAACCAACAAATCTCAACAGCTCCAGTCTGGCGGTGAAGGAACATGAGGTGAGGTGCACACTAAGGTCCTTGAACCCCAGGAAGAGCGCCGAACCAGACGGCGTAACCGGGAGGGTCCTCAAATAGTGTGCAGAGCAGCTGGCGAGGGTCTTCACCAGAATTTTCAATGAGTCACTGTCCCAGTCCCTCATCCCATCATGCCTTAAGTCTGCCACAGTCATAATAGTAAAGTTTAGAAGGTAACAATTGCATGCAGTACATTTTTGCAATAAATCTTTCCCCTGGGCCTTGAGTTCTACACCAGTGATCTAATACATCACTTTATTGATGAAGAAGCTTTATTTTCAGGCTTCTGACTGACCAAAATTCACATAACAGCAGTTAAATGTTGTGTTAATAAGTGGACTGATATTTTTTTAATAACTCAACTGTGTGGATGCAGAAGTGGGGAAAATGTGCGTATTTGAAAATACAGCTTAAGAGCACCCCATCTTAATAATGTTTTGATACAAACCCTGTCTCTTGGCTAGCTAGTTGTTATTCTTCAAGTTGTAAGCAATAATTTGAGTAATAAGCAATAAGCTTCGTTGGCATAGCAAATGTCACAAGGTTCCGCCTAAACATATGGTCTTACTCGCTAGCATTAGATTATGACATTGTTTTCCAAACATGGGAAAAAAGAAAGTGAGTGGGTGATATTCATTAAACTAAATAAATAATCAAAAACATGACGAAGCAATTTGTGCTTATTGCTCCTCGTCTGCATCATACTGAAGCAGAGTGAGTCTAACGACAGCCAAGAATGTTAAAATAATATCTAAACAGCAGGTATTCATCCATAACAATATGGAAAAGCTGCTGATGGTGTGTTTGACAGAGAATCGGCTGGAAGGAGATACCGTAGAATTCCACTCTCATGGTAAATACTGTACATTATTATTACATTCAGGATTAGACATTCATTCATTCATATGCACACGCACATACAGTACATTCAAATTTCGGAAAACAACAACTAGCACCCGAGGAAAAGTCATTTCATCACAAACAAATAGAGATGGATCAAGGAGGCTATGGAAAAAAGGAAGCGAGGGGCCAACACCATTAACAGGGATGAGAGAGCATACATTAATTGTTGTTTACTTGCTTGTTTAGATCTACAAACCCTGTTTCCATATGAGTTGAGAAATTGTGTTAGATGTAAATATAAACGGAATACAATGATTTGCAAATCATTTTCAACCCATATTCAGTTGAATATGCTACAAAGACAACATATTTGATGTTCAAACTGATAAACATTTTTTTTTGTGCAAATAATCATTAACTTTAGAATTTGATGCCAGCAACACGTGACAAAAGAAGTTGGGAAAGGTGGCAATAAATACTGATAAAGTTGAGGAATGCTCATCAAACACTTATTTGGAACATCCCACAGGTGAACAGGCAAATTGGGAACAGGTGGGTGCCATGACTGGGTATAAAAGTAGATTCCATGAAATGTTCAGTCATTCACAAACAAGGATGGGGCGAGGGTCACCACTTTGTCAACAAATGCGTGAGCAAAATGTTGAACAGTTTAAGAAAAACCTTTCTCAACCAGCTATTGCAAGGAATTTAGGGATTTCACCATCTATGGTCCGTAATATCATCAAAGGGTTCAGAGAATCTGGAGAAATCACTGCACGTAAGCAGCTAAGCCTGTGATCTTCGATCTCTCAGGCTGTACTGCATCAACAAGCGACATCAGTGTGTAAAGGATATCACCACATGGGCTCAGGAACACTTCAGAAACCCACTGTCAGTAACTACAGTTGGTCGCTACATCTGTAAGTGCAAGTTAAAACTCTCTTATGCAGGCGAAAACCGTTTATCAACAACACCCAGAAACGCTGTCGGCTTCGCTGGGCTTGAGCTCATCTAAGATGGACTGATACAAAGTGGAAAAGTGTTCTGTGGTCTGACGACTCCACATTTCAAATTGTTTTTGGAAACTGTGGACGTCGTGTCCTCCAGACCAAAGAGGAAAAGAACCATCCGGATTGTTATAGGCGCAAAGTTGAAAAGTCAGCATCTGTGATGGTATGGGGGTGTATTAGTGCCCAAGACATGGGTAACTTACACATCTGTGAAGGCGCCATTAATGCTAAAAGGTACATACAGGTTTTGGAGCAACATATGTTGCCATCCAAGCAACGTTACCATGGACGCCCCTGCTTATTTCAGCAAGACAATGCCAAGCCACGTGTTACATCAACGTGGCTTCATAGTAAAAGAGTGCGGGTACTAGACTGGCCTGCCTGTAGTCCAGACCTGTCTCCCATTGAAAATGTGTGGCGCATTATGAAGCCTAAAATACCACAACGGAGACCCCCGGACTGTTGAACAACTTAAGCTGTACATCAAGCAAGAATGGGAAAGAATTCCACCTGAGAAGCTTAAAAAATGTGTCTCCTCAGTTCCCAAACGTTTACTGAGTGTTGTTAAGAGGAAAGGCCATTTAACACAGTGGTGAACATGCCCTTTCCAACCTACTTTGGCACGTGTTGCAGCCATGAAATTTTAAATTAATTATTATTTGCAAAAAAAAAATAAAGTTTATGAGTTTGAACATCAAATATCTTGTCTTTGTAGTGCATTCAATTGAATATGGGTTGAAAAGGATTTGCAAATCATTGTATTCCGTTTATATTTACATCTAACACAATTTCCCAACTCATATGGAAACGGGGTTTATACTTTGTGGACGTCGTCTTTGCGCCACAGTAAGTCTTTGCTGTCGTCCAGCATTCTGTTTTTGTTTACTTTGTAGCCAGTTCAGTTTTAGTTTAGTTCTGCATAGCCTTCTCTAAGCTTTCATGCATTTTCTTAGGGGCACTCATCTTTTGTTTATTTTTGGTTTAAGCATTAGATACCTTTTTACTTGCACGCTGCCTCCCGCTGTTTCCGACTTCTACAAAGCAATTAGCTACCGGCTGCCACCTACACGGTTACTCTGCCGTGCTCTAGACAGCACCGACTATAATTACTGGTTTGCAAAAAATATACTTAACCCAAATAGGTGAAAGTAGATAATCTCCCACGGCACACCAGACTGTATCTCACGGCACACTAGTGTGCCGCGGCACACTGGTTGAAAAACACTGGTCCATGAGACAATGCACATTAATGGACATATACAATATTAATGTGCCAGATTGTAGCCAAAGGCTAATTTTTCATGTTCATTTTTTTGCTGTTTTATCTGCCACACGTAGAAAGCTGGTCCATGAAAATAATGCATACATTAAACCAGTCCCTGGTGGAAAAAAGGTTGGGGAACCCTACAACAGTGTTTTTCAACCTTTTTGGAGCCAAGGCACATTTTTGTTCATTGACAAAATGCGAGGCACACCACCAGCAGAAAACATTAAAAATGGAAACTCGGTAGTTGATATTGACAGTAAAAAGTCATTGTTGCAATTGTTGGGTATGAATTCAAACCATAACCAAGCATGCATCACTATAGCTCGTCTCAAAGTAAGTGTCACGACCTGTCACATCACGCCGTGACTTACCGGTATTTGTAGTTGCTTGGTGTTTTCCTGTGTGTAGTGTTTTAGTTCTTGTCTTACGCTCCTATTTTGGTGGCTTTTCCTATTTTGTTGGTATTTCCCTGTAGCAGTTTCATGTCTTTCTTTGAGCGCTATTCCCTGCTTTGTTTTAGCAATCAAGACTATTTCAGTTGTTTTTATCCTTCTTTGTTTGGACATTGCTGATTGTCATGTCATGTGTGGATGTACTTTGTGGACGCCGTCTTTGCTCCACAGTAAGTCTTTGCTGTCCTCCAGCATTCTGTTTGTGTTTACTTTGTAGCTAGTTCAATTTTAGTTTCGTCTTCCATAGCCATCCCTAAGCTTCAATGTCTTTTCCAGGGGCACTTGCCTTTTGTTTATTTTTGGTTTAAGCATTAGATACCTTTTTACCTGCACGCTTCCTGCCGCTGTTTCCGACATCTACAAAGCAATTAGCTACCGGCTGCCACCTACTGATATGGAGAGTATTACAGCTCTAGACAGCACCGACACTCAACAACAACACAATTTGTAGATGAAAATTACTGGTTCGTAATAAATATCTTTAACCCAAATTGTTCCATGGACTCCATGGGACAATGCACATTAATGGACATATGCAATGTTAATGTGCCAGATTGTAGCCAAAGGCAAATTTTTCATGCTCATTTTTTTGCTGTTTTATCTGCCACAGGTAGAAAGCCGGTCTGTGAAAATAATGCATACATTAAACTGGTGCCTGGTGGAAAAAAAGGTTGGGGAACCCTAGAACTGTGTTTTTCAACCTTTTTGGAGCCAAGGCACATTTTAGTTCATTGACAAAATGCGAGGCACACCACCAGCAGAAAACATTAAAAATGTAAACTCTGTAGTTGATATTGATAGTAAAAAGTCATTGTTGCAATTTTTGGTTATGAATTCAAACCACAACCAAGCATGCATCACTATAGCTCGTCTCAAAGTAAGTGTCACGACCTGTCACATCACGCCATGACTTACCGGTATTTGTAGTTGCTTGGTGTTTTCCTGTGTGTATTGTTTTAGTTCATGTCTTACACTCCTATTTTGTTGGTATTTCCCTGTAGCAGTTTCATGTCTTTCTTTGAGCGCTATTCCCTGCTTTGTTTGAGCAATCAAGACTATTTCAGCTGTTTTTATCCTTCTGTTTGGACATTGTTGATTATCATGTCATGTGCGGATGTACTTTGTGGACGCCGTCTTTGCTCCACAGTAAGTCTTTGCTGTCGTCCAGCATTCTGTTTTTGTTTATTTTGTAGCCAGTTCAGTTTGTTTTTTTCTGCATAGCCTTCTCTAAGCTTTAATGCATCTTCTTAGGGGCACTCATCTTTTGTTTATTTTTGGTTTAACCATTAGATACCTTTTTACCTGCACACTGCCTCCCGCTGTTTCCGACATCTACAAAGCAATTAGCTACCGGCTGCCACCTACTGATATGGAAGAGTATTACACCTCTAGACAGCACCGACACTCAACAACAACACATCATTTGCAGATGAAAATTACTGGTTTGCAAAAAATATATTTAACCCAAATAGGTTTAACGCAAATTGTCCCATGCACATTAATGGACACATGCAATGTTAATGTGCCAGATTGTAGCCAAAGGCCCATTTTTCATGCTCATTTTTTTGCTGTTTTTAGGTAGAAAGCTGGTCTGTGAAAATAATGCATACATTAAACCGGACACTGGTGGAAAAAGGGTTTGGGGAACCCTGGAATACAAGACTCAGCATATTACAAAAGAGAAAGAAAAGATAAAAAGCTTCTCACGGTGGCCGAGGTCAGGCTGCTGTCTGTGAGCGTGAGGTGATGCGGCTCCCATCTCCGCAAGAACTTGGAGGTGAGGATCTTGCTGAGGAAGGTGCGTGGGTGTTTGACCACGCACACCTGGATGTCCCCTTCGTGGAGCAGCTTGTAGCGCATCCCGCTGCTGCTGCAGTGTTGCTGCAGGCTGCGCTTACACGGCCCGGCGCCCACTTTGGCGTTGTTGTTCCCCTCCGACATGTCCCCCAGTAGAGGCTTGCTCTCCTCGCATTGATAAAACTGGTTGTTGTGCAGTTCGTTGCCTCCCCCGGTGCTGTTGAAATCCATGTTTTAGTAATCCCACCGCGGTCCTAATCGAGGAGGGGAGACCGACATGTACAGTAGGTGCAGATGTATCAAAATGAGCGATGTCTATTGTGGCCGTGCTGGAGCTGGTGCTGGGGGAGGGGGTGTCTACCTACCGAGTGGTGCTAGAACCCGACTAATTACTGGAGACGAGGCCGCTCAAGGAGCCTTCGAGTAGTTTTATGGCAGGATATCCACACGGGGAGCCTTTTTTACGATACACTGTAAACAATCCGCCATTTTGCTCCATGAACGAGTCTGTTCTTGCCAAAAAGGAGCGACTTCAGTACGTTAGCGCCATGGCCTTATTATCCATTCCCTCCGCCGCCTCGGTGCCAAAACGAATAAATCCACCGCCAGAAAGACGCGAGGAGAAGGACGAAGAGGAAATAAAGATCCTATTGCGGCTTGTCTCGCTTCCTCTGTAGGGGTTTGTGCTCATTACAGGCTCACTGGCTCGGTTTCCTTTTATTCCGTCTCCCTCCCCTATCTTGCTGTAAAGGAGCCAGCTCTCTCCGGCAGCGCCGCGCCGATTGGCCGCTGCTGGTTCATGTGATACCGGACTGACGTCAATGGGGAGGCGAGCGGATGAGCCTTGTGTCTTTTTGCGCTTGACGGTCTGCCTGCTGAAGGCTGCACACTCCCTCGCCCTCCTCCTCCACGGAACATCTCCCTGCGCGGAGATAAGCGGAGGAGGGCCTCCAGTCCACCAATCGTCACGCTTCTAGTGACCATCATGCAAACCAGCATTGTTCATATACTATGTACATGTACAGGATGGCGAACAGTGATTTTTTTTTTTATTAAAAAGTGGTCAACTAACATCAATAAATGTTTTCTTCTTCTTATTATTATTATTCTTGAGTCATGACATCAAAGACGTCATTTCTTTTGGGGGTTGGGAGGGACATGTCCCCGGCACATTTTCAAAGAGCAGTTTGTCCCCTGGTCATTTTTAGATTCAAAAATATTGTTACACTATTGAATGGAGGCAGGTCAAACACTAGCGCCAGGTGGAAAATATCCCCTCAGGCATCACTGGTCCCTTTTGACAGGCGAGCTACTTGTTAAATGTTGTGTTTGGATTGCGCCCTTACTCATTGCATTACGGTATCAATCAATCAATCAATGTTTATTTATATAGCCCTAAATCACAAGTGTCTCAAAGGGCTGTACAAGCCACAACGACATCCTCGGTACCTTGTGTATGTATATATATATATATATATATATATATATATATACAGTATGTATCAAATGCAACTAATGCTATCTAGTGGCGTTAATAATATAATTAAAATAATAATATACTTTGTGCAAATATACCACATTTTAAAAAGTTGTGTATTTTCAAATAATTGTCACGGTGTTTAGTGTTTTAGTTCCTGTCCTGTGCTTTTATTTTGGCGGCTCTTCCGGTTTTGTTGGTGTTTTTCCGTGGCTGCTTCACTTCTGTCCCGGAGCGTTTCCCCTCACCTGTTTTCTGTTTGCAATCAAGACCATTTAAGTTGATCCTTTGTCCACCTTGGTTGTAGGGACATTGATGTTTTCATCTGTTCACTGGACTACAGAGGAGCCTTTTGATGCTCAGCCTAATACGCACTACTTTGTGGACGCCGTCTGCTCCACATTTCCTAGCTGAAAGGTTAAAATGAATACATTATATACGGTACCTATTGTGTTGTGCTGTATGTTCTATATGTTTACGGTACGTACACAGGATGTGACGTCATTACGCTCTCTTTGTGAGACGCGCCATTTTTCAGCCGCTACTTGTAATAAATATGCCATTAGGCTAAAGATTAAGAGTATTACTTTATTCTCCTATACGTGTGGACACTGTGCACTGAAACCTGACAGGTTATGGGCCCAGGAAGAGTTGGAGGAAGTTTAACGTGACGGATTAACACGGAGCTTCTGTGGACAACTTGGAGATAAAGTGAGTAAAGCTCGGAAGAAGTTTTTCGCGACGCAATACGCAAGATGGCTAACAGAATGGCGACACCAGCCCCGCAACTTCTTTTTGATGGATCAGATGAAAAATATGACCTGTGGGAAACAAGATTTTTAGGTCATCTACACATTCTAAAATTAAAAGAGGCGATCCTGAATGCGCCATCTGGCAATGAAGAAGCACAAGCTGAACATAGGAGGAAGAATACTGACTGTTATGCTGAACTGATCAGACTCATTGATGACAAAAGCTTATCCTTAATAAGACACGAGGCTGCAGATGATGGCAGACAAGCCCTGAAAATACTGAGAGAACACTACTCCGGAAAAAGTAAGCCGAAGATCATCAATCTGTACACATCACTCACCAAGCTACACATGGGAGAAGGTGAGAATGTTACAGACTACATTATAAGAGCAGAGAACATTATCATGGCCCTAAAAGACGCTGGTGAAACCATGAGTGACGGACTAAATGTAGCCATGGTGATAAATGGGCTACCAGAATCCTTCAAGCCCCTAGCAGTCCATGTAACACAAAATGAAGATACAGTTACATTTGCAGACTTTAAAAGGAGACTAAGAGTTTATGAAGAGAGCGAGAAAATGAAGAAGACAGAATCTACAGACAATGTGATGAAGACCCATGTAAAACAGGGCAGAGGTCCACCAAGGGCACAAGCTGGCAATAGAAAAGATGAAGATGCCAACGTGACGTGCTACAGATGTGGAGTAAAGGGGCACAAAGCAAGAAAGTGTTCCAGAAAAGTATGGTGTGGATACTGCAAAAGTAATACACACGAAGAGTCGCTGTGCAAGAAAAAGGGGGAACGAGATGGCGCGAGAAAGGTCGTGGAGGAACGAGACAGCGACCGAGAGGACCATTTCTTCAAGGCAAACGACGCAAGGAATGAGAGACCACCAGGCAGCGTGAAGATGAAAGGCATTATGGTCGACGGAGGAGCAACATCACATATTGTGAATGACGTAGAAAAGTTTAAAAGCTTCGATGACACGTTTCAACCTGACTCTCATTCAGTGGAGCTAGCAGACGGAACCAAATGCAGTGGAATAGCACAGAGAAGAGGAACACCGACCATCTGTCTGCAGGACAGCGCTGGACGACAGCACAGGGCACAACTGAGGGATGCTCTGTACATACCCACATATCCACATGACATATTTTCCGTGGCGCGTGCCACAAATGGAGGAGCGACGATCACCTTCGAGAAAGGGGACAATCGCATGGTCACAAGGGACGGTAGCAGGTTTGACATATACGAAAGTGGTAATCCGTATTACTTGCCTACTGTTCAAACTGATATTGATCTATGTAAAGTGTGTCATGATGTACAAACATGGCATGAAATTTTAGGCCATTGTAATTATGAAGATGTGCAAAAATTACAAGGTGTAGTGAGAGGCATGGAGATAAAAGGGAGTGCGGCTAAACCAGCACAATTATGTGAAGTGTGCACAAAAGGAAAATTTACCCAGACGAGAAACAAGGAGCCTGACAGGAGGGCTAAGAAACCCTTGGAACTAGTCCACACTGACCTAGCCTGTCCCATGCAAACGCCTAGCATTGATGGTCACAAATATGCACAAATATTTACTGATGACTATTCTGGTACCATGATGGTGTACTTTCTAAGGTCTAAAAGTGATGCAGTGCTCGCAACAGAACGGTTTTTAGCTGACGTAGCACCATACGGATAATGGTTCTGAGTATACAAGCAAAGAGTTTCAGGCACTGTTAATAAGGAATAGGATTAGACATGAAACGTCTGCACCCTATTCACCACACCAAAATGGCACGGCCGAGAGAGGGTGGAGAACCCTTTATGAGATGGGCAGATGCTTACTGCTAGAAAGTAACTTACCAAATAAGCTGTGGAACTACGCTGTACAGACGGCGGCCTATGTACGGAACAGATGCTACTCTAGGCGTACACAGAAAACACCATACGAGTTGTTCGCAGGGAAAGAACCAAACATTTCCAAAAATGCAAAAATTTGGATCAGTGTGCTATGCTTACCAGCAACAAGCCAAGGGCAAGCTAGACTCTAGGTGTGAGCAGGGTGTTTTTGTGGGTTACGATAAAAACAGCTCAGCCTACCTAGTGTACTACCCAGAACAAGAGAAAGTTCAGAAACATAGATTGGTAAAATTCACAACCAAAACTGCAAATGAAAAATAAACACAAACATGTGAGTCATACATGGGGTATGGTGATGTACAACCCAGGGTTAATGAAAGGGAAATTTGTGTTGATGATGACAAGGTTGAAAATGTACCAGATCAAGGTTTACAGGGTGTTTCTGAGACTTTACCTGAACAGACTGAACGCACACAGCCGGGTAGAGTCACTGACACTGTAAACAGAAGGAACCCATCGCGAACCAGGAGGTGGCCGGTTCACTTACAGGAGTTTGAGACTGAGGATACAATGGACAAATTTGTAACATGCGTGGACTCTTGCTACAGAGCAGTATGTGACATTCCTCAAACCTACAAGGAAGCGATAATGTCAAACAAATCAAGGCGGTGGAAAAATGCTATGGATGATGAGGTGAAGTCACTGGAGGAAAACGACACCTTTAGCCTCACCCATTTGCCACCGGGCAAACAGGCAATGGGGGGAAAATGGGTCTATGCCCTCAAGAGTGACATTGACGGAACAGATAAATACAAAGCGAGGTTCGTAGCGAAAGGCTACAGTCAGAAAAAGGGAACTGACTACAAAGAGACATTTTCACCCACAGCAGACATGACAAGTGTGAGGGTGATCATGCAAAAGGCGGCACAAGAGGAGCTAGTGCTGCACCAGCTTGATGTAAAGACTGCTTATCTTCACGCCCCGATCGATAGCGAAATTTATATCGAACAGCCAGAAGGCTATGAGAAAGAATCAGTCACAGGTGAAAAGCTAGTTTGTAAATTGCACAAGTCTCTCTACGGTTTGAAACAGTCCGGTAGAAATTGGAATGCAATGTTGCACACATGTCTAACTGAGAATGGTTTTGTACAAAATTCTGCTGATCATTGTGTGTACTCACGAGAGGAGCATTATGAGAAAGTGATTTTACTTGTATGGGTAGACGATCTCATCATAGCATCTAAAAACAATGGTGTACTCAACAGTGTGAAAATGATGCTCACTGAAAGATTCAAAATGAAGAATCTAGGAAAATTGAAACATTTTCTGGGAATAGATTTTGACCAAACAAATGGTAAAGTCACAATGTCTCAAGAGAGATATGTTCACAAAATCTTAGAGAGATTTGAAATGCAAAATTGCAAGTCCAGAGAGACTCCATGTGAACCAAAACTAGAGTACACAGGTGATGCAGACAAAATGACAGATCAAAGAAGGTTCAGGGAGGCTGTTGGAAGCCTAATTTACTTGTCCACATGCACACGTCCAGACATAAGTTTTGTGGTCAGTAAATTATCCCAATACTTTGCTGAGCCAACAGTCGAACACTGGAACACAGTAAAACATGTGTTTAGATACCTCAAAGGTACAGCAGAAAACAAGTTATGTTTCAAAGGAAATAAAACTGAAAAACTGGGATTGAGAGTGTACAGTGACGCTGACTGGGCGTCAGATCTGTCTGACAGGAGAAGCACATCAGGTTATTGTGCTAGTCTAAGCGAAGGTAGCTCTCTGATCTCATGGAAAACAAGAAAACAAGCTACTGTTGTTTTATCTACATGTGAGGCAGAGTACATGTCTTTGGCATCAGCCATTCAAGAATGTATCTACCTAGGACAGCTACTCAGAGGCATTGACAAATACCCTTATGCACAAACAAAGCTATTTGAAGATAATCAAGGCACTATTGCACTAGCCAAAAACCCAGTGAACAGGCAACGGTGTAAACACATAGATATCAAATACCATTTCATAAGGGAAACTATAAAAAGTGGCAGAGTGATTTTGGAGTACTGTCCTACTGAAAATATGATTGCAGATGTTCTGACAAAGCCAGCCACCAAGATGAAGCTAAAAAGGTTCAAACAGGACATGTTTGGCACTTAGAAGTGCAGTGTGTTTTTCTGTTTATTGGGGAAGGGACAACATGTGATCCCTATTTTCTTTTCTTGCATTGTAATTTTTTCTCAAGGTAACCAATTGAGTTAATGGCGAGTGGGGGTGTTAAATGTTGTGTTTGGATTGCGCCCTTACTCATTGCATTACGGTACCTATTGTGTTGTGCTGTATGTTCTATATGTTTACGGTACGTACACAGGATGTGACGTCATTACGCTCTCTTTGTGAGACGCGCCATTTTTCAGCCGCTACTTGTAATAAATATGCCATTAGGCTAAAGATTAAGAGTATTACTTTATTCTCCGATACGTGTGGACACTGTGCACTGAAACCTGACACTACTTATCAAATGACCAAGTCGAAGGTCGATGTGATCTATCTCACTATATATATATATATATATATATATATATATATATATATATATATATATATATATATATATATATATATATGTATATATATATATATTAGGGATGTCTTATAATGGCTTTTTGCCGATATTCCGATATTGTTCAACTCTTTAATTACCGATACCGATATATACAGTCGTGGAATTAACACATTATTATGCCTAATTTGGACAACCAGGTATAGTGAAGATAAGGTCATTTAAAAAAATAATAATAATAATAAAATAGAATAAGATGAATAAATTAGAAACATTTTCTTGAATAAAAAAGAAAGTAAAACAATATAAAAACAGTTACATAGAAACTAGTAATTAATGAAAATGAGTAAAATTAACTGTTAAAGGTTAGTACAGGGGTCGGCAACCTTTACCACTCAAAGAGCCATTTTGGCAAGTTTCACAAATTAAAGAAAATAATGGGAGCCACAAAAATGTTTTTTAAATGAAAAACACCGCATACAAAGCTTAAATTGCTTTGTGCTATGTTAACCAGGGGTCTCAGACACACGCACCAGCACGCACTTTAATATGGAAATTTGATGTTAGTGCGGCCCGCGAGTTTTGAATGAATGTCGCTTGATAGCGTCATACTTGCCAACCCTCTCATTATTTCCGGGAGACTCCCGAATATCAGAGCGTGATGGCACTGCTTTTGGCGCCCTCTACAGCCTGTCCAAAAAGTGTACCTGCTCGACCACATGTAGAATGCAGCTTCAGCTTGCTCACGTAAGTGACAGCAAGGCGTACTAGGTCAGCAGCCACACAGCTTACACTGACGGTAGCCGTATAAAACAACTTTAACACTGTTACGTTACAAATATGCGCCACACTTTGAACCCACACCAAAAAAGAATGACAAACACATTTCTGGAGAACATCTGCACTGTAACACAACATCAGAATCAGAATAGTTTTATTGCCATTGTTTGAGAACGGGTTCACAAACTAGGAATTTTTCTTGGTGCAAACGTGCGACATAAAACACATATAACACATATTTGGTATAAAAAGAGCTGTGACTGAGCTATCAGATAGACTTAGAAGGGATTCAAGGAATTCAAGGAGCTGCTGTTAGGAGTTCTTGTTCATTTGCCTGATGGCCGAGGGGAAAAAACTGTTCAGGTGGCGGGAGGTGTGGGTCTGGATGGAGCGTTGTCTCCTGCCTGAGGGGAGAGGGGAGAATAGTGTGTGTCCAGGGTGAGAAGAGTCAGCTGTGATCCGACCCACACGCCTCCTGGTCCTGGAGGAGAACAAGTCCTGGAGGGATGGGAGCTTGCAGCCAATCACCTTCTCCGCAGCACGTACGATGCGTTGCAGTCTATTCTTATCCTGGACTGTGGCGCCGGGGAACCACACTGTGATAAACAACACAACAAATACCCAGAATCCCATGCAGCACTAACTCTTCCGCTCAACCGACGCAGGGGGGGGGGGGGGTTGATGTGTGGGGGCGGGGGTGCATAATCTAGACCGGAAGAGTTAGGACTGCATGGGATTGGGGTATTGGTTGTGTTGTGTTTATGTTGTGTTACGGTGGGATGTTCTCCAAAAATGTGTTTTTCATTCTTTTTTGGTGTGGGTTCACAGTGTAGCGCATATTTGTAACGTAACAGTGTTAAAGTTGTTTTATACGGCTACCGTCAGTGTAAGCTGTGTGGCTGATGACTAAGTATGCTTTGCTGTCTCCTACGTGTGCAAGTAAAAGCTACATACAACATGTGGCCGTGCTGGCACGCTTGTTAATGCTATAGAGAACAATTACTGCAGTGCAATTAGGGCACGCCCTTAATTTAGTAATTAGAGTGAAAATAGGATTATATTTGCTCTGGGAGTTATCTAGGAGAGGCACTGAGATCCATAAATCTCCTGGGAAAATCGGGGGGTCGGCAAGTATGCAGCTGAGCCGCATCAGAGTGGTCAAAGAGCAGCATGCGGCTCCGGAGCCGCGGGTTGCCGACCCCTGGGTTAGTACTATTAGTGGACCAGCAGCACGCACAATCATGTGTGCTTACGGACTGTATCCCTTGCAGACTGTATTGATCTATATTGATATATAATGTAGGAACCAGAATATTAATAACAGAAAAAAACAACCCTTTTGTGTGAATGAGTGTGAATGAGTGTAAATGGGGGAGGGAGTTTTTTTGGGTTGGTGCACTAATTGTAACTGTATCTTGTGTTTTTTATGTTGATTTAATAAAAAAACGATAATACCTATACCGATCATTTCTGATATTACATTTTAAAGCATTTATCGGCCGATATTATCGGCACGCCGATATTATTGGACATCGCTTATATATATATATATATATATATATATATATATATATATATATATATATATATATATATATATATATATATATATATATATATATATATATATATTCATTTATATATATAGTACAGGCCAAAAGTTTGGAGACACCTTCTCATTTCAATGCGTTTTCTTTATTTTCGTGACTATTTACATTGTAGATTGTCACTGAAGGCATCAAAACTATGACACCTGTGAAGTGAAAACCATTTCAGGTGACTATCAATCAATCAATCAATCAAAGTTTACTTACAGAGCCCTAAATCACGAGTGTCTAAAAGGGCTGTACACGCCACAACGACATCCTCTGCTCAGATCCCACACCAGGGCAAGAAAAAACTCAACCCAACGGGATGACAATGAGAAACCTCTTGAAGCTCACCGAGAGAATGCCAAGGGTGTGCAAAACTGTAATCAGAGCAAAGGGTGGCTATTTTGAAGAAACTAGAATATAAAACATGTTTTCAGTTATTTCACCTTTTTTTGTTAAGTACATAACTCCACATGTGTTCATTCATAGTTTTGATGCCTTCAGTGACAATCTACAAAGTAGATACATAGTCATGAAAATAAAGAAAACCCACTGAATGAGAAAGTGTGTCCAAAGTTTTGGCTTATTTTAAATAACTAATTGAATATATACATACATACACACACACATATTATATATATATATATATATATATATATCAATCAATCAATCAATCAATAAATGTTTATTTATATAGCCCTACATCACAAGTGTCTCAAAGGGCTGTACAAGCCACAACGACATCCTCGGTACAGAGCCCACATACGGGCAAGGAAAACTCACCCCAGTGGGACGTCAATGTGAATGACTATGAGAAACCTCGGAGAGGACCGCATATGTGGGTTGAAACACACACCGCCCTGTAGACAGACACTTTCGTTGAGGTTCGAAGGTGGTTGTTTTCAAACACCCGGGAGCGCAGTCTTCCAAAGGCAGAGGAGGCTGAGTTGATACGAGCCTGGATGTCATCATCGATCTGGCATGTTGGGGTCAGAGTACTGCCGAGGTAGCAAAACTGCTCAACGAGTTTGAGGGGTGTGCCGCTGATGGTAAAGACAGGGGGTGTAGGGGATGGGGACCTCTCCTGGATGAGAACCTCTGTTTTCTGGATGTTGATCACCAGACCTAGTGAGCGGTAGACTGATGACATGGTGTCTAGTGCATGCTGCATGGCATCAGGAGTGTGGGCGAGGAGTGCGCAGTCGTCTGCATATTGCAGCTCCTGGATGTTGGTGCCTGACATCTTCGTCTTTGACTGTAGGCGCCGGATGTTGAATAGGCTCCCATCCAGGCGAAACTCGATGGAGACACCACTATCCTTTGTGATGGACTGGCGGAATAGGAGTGTGGCTGCTGCCAGGAAAAGATTGAAGATCGCTGGGGCCAGTACACACCCTGCTTCACCCCTACTTTCACTGGGAAAGAGGGGGACTGTTCACTGCCTACAAGTACACAGGCCTGCATACCATCGTGAAACTGTTTTAGGATGCTGAGAAACTTGGGGGGGACACCAAACTTCCTGAGGATGCTCCAGAGCAAATCACGATCAACTGTGTCAAAGGCCTTGGTGAGGTCAATAAAGGTAATGTAGAGGTCCTTGTTTTGTTCCCTGCATTTCTCCTGGATTTGACGGGCAGCGAAGATCATGTCTAGTGTACTTCGGTTCTTTCTGAAGCCACACTGTGTCTCTGGGAGGATGCCCTCTGTTACAAATGAAAGGCGAGAAAGCATAATTTTCGCAAGTACCTTGCCGGCCACTGAGAGAAGGGAGATGCCACGACTGTTTCCACAAGATGATTTATCTCCTTTCTTCTTGTAGATGGTGACAATGTTGCTGTCTTTCCATTCTTGAGGCAGGGCCTCCCTGTGCCAGATGGCTAGTATGAAGTGAAACAGCTTCCGCTTCAGTAGATAACCTCCCTTCTTCAGTATCTCAGCCGGAATTCCGTCAGGGCCAGGGCTCTTGTTGTTTTTGAGGCTCCTGATTGCAGTAAGGACCTCACTGAACATGGGGGGATCATCAAGGAAGGGAGAAGGCGGGAGATCTGGGAGTGCATTGAGCACTGATGGATCAGAGGGGTTTATTTTATTGAGCAGTGAGTCGAAGTGCTCAGCCCAACGCTCAAGAATTTGTTGTTTATCCTTGAATAACACGTGTCCGTCTGCGGATCTTACTGGAGCGATGCTTCGCTTTTGTGGGCCATAGATGGATTTTGCAGCAGCGTAGAATGCGTAGGTATTATTAGCATCTGCATATCCCTGGATCTCCTGGGCTTTTTTGAGCCACCACTCATTTTCCATGAACCGCAGTTGTTTCTGTGTCTCAGCTCTGGTTGTTTTATAATGGTGGAGGAGTGATGGAGAGTGAGGGTTGGAGAGCAGGGCAGCATGGGCTTTGCGCTTGGCGTCCAGCAGCTCCTGTATTTCTACCGAGCTGTTGTCGAACCAGTCTTGATGGTGCTTCTGAGTAAAGCCGATGGTTTCAGAGGCAGCTTGATGTAATGTTGACCTCAGTTTTGCCCACTCACTGTCCATGTCACAGGTGGTACCGTAATCCTCCAAGGTGGAAAGCCCCGCACTAGCTGCGGTAGTGAGATGTACACTCTGGAGAATCCAGGGCCCTGCAGTTCAGTCACTTTCTTGGCTGCTGTTTCTTGTGCGGGGGTCGGATTTTCATCCTCAGCTTGGATCTGATCAGCCGGTGGTCAGTCCAGCATTCAGCCCCACGTAAGGCCCTGGTTATGCAGACGTCTTGTCGATCTTGTTGCCGTGTAATTATATAGTCCAGCAGGTGCCAATGTTTGGACCGTGGGTGCATCCAAGATGTTATGTATTTCTTTTTTAACTGAAAAATTGTGTTAGTGATGAGAAGTTGGTGCTCAGAGCACAGAGAGAGGAGTCGAACGCCGTTGTTGTTTATTTTCCCAGATCCATGAGGCCCGATTATTTTAGTCCAGAGCTGGGCATCTGTGCCAACTCGGGCATTGAAGTCACCCATGAGGACAAGCTTATCGGACTTAGGGACTCTGGATAGGGAAGCCGCAAGAGACTCGTAGAAGGCATCTTTGATGTTACTATTAGCATCCAGGGTAGGGGCATACGCACTGAGTAGCGTAGCAAACCGGCCTTTCACCAGGGGGATACGCCAGGTCATGAGCCGCTCACTGATGCCTTGGGGGGACTCTGGGATGTTATTGAGTAATTTGCTTTTTACAGCAAAGCCAACTCCATGGAGCCTACGTTCGCCTTCCGGGAGACCCTTCCAGAAGAAGGTGTAGCCTTCACCGACTTCTGTCAGGGAGTTTTCACCCGACAACCGAGTTTCGCTGAGTGCTGTGATGTCGACATTGTATCTCTTGACCTCATGTGCAATGAGTGCCGTCTGTCTATGAGGTCTCTCCGTCCCATCCTGCGTGTCGAGGAGGGTGCGGACATTCCAGGTAGCCAGGTGTATAGTCATATGCTTTCCTTTGTTATGTTTTCGACCGCAGTAGGGGATGCCTTGGTGGCTGCGGTTTGCCACCCAGGTGTGAGGAACAGACAATTTTTGGGTCACCTTTTCCAGACCCTTCCCCAATTTGGGGTGAGCAGTGCGGACCCTAAATAGGGCTGCTCAGTCACATGGGCAGCTGCCGAAGGGAGATCATGTCCCTGATCCAAATCTTCACAACGACCATCACACCCATGCCGCCTCTGTGCAGGATTCAAGCTATGAGCTCCCAGTCACATCCTTGACCTGCCCCCGTCGCTTTATCCTGTCGCCAGAGGACTTTTCGGAAGAAGCTGAAGCCTGCGCAAAGAGTGTATTTGTGTGAGGGATGGTGCGCGCAGTTCCTTCCCCCACAATCTTGGCCACACCCACCATATTCCAGTGGCACGAGAAAAACTCGAGACGACCTTCTGGTGAGTGCAGTTGCAGGGGACTGCCAGAGATCCGGTCTGCTGGAAACCTGCTCATGTGTGTGTCCCCGGAGCACAGATTTTTCATTTGGGGTTTACTCCCGTAGCCATACTGCCTCCCGGTTTTACCCACATGGCTGTGGGGTGCTTTCAGCACATTGCTTTTCTGTCAGGGTGTGCTCCCTTAGCCTTTGCCTAAATAAGCTTTCAGATGAAAGTTCTCTTTTTCTGGCCATTTTGAACGTTTAATTGACCCCACAAATGTGATGCTCCAGAAACTCAATCTGCTCAAAGGAAGGTCAGTTTTGTAGCTTCTGTATCGAGCTAAACTGTTTTCAGATGTGTGAACATGATTGCACAAGGGTTTTCTACATTATTGCAATCAGTTGATAAAACATTGTCCTTTACAAATATAAAAGCTTTTTACAAAAATCTACTACTCTGCTTGCATGTCAGCAGACTGGGGTAGATCCTGCTGAAATCCTATGTATTAAATGAATAGAGAATCCTTTTGAATCAGGAAAATATCGTTTTTGAATCGAGAATCGCGTTGAATCGAAAAAAACATTGATTTTGAATCGAATCGTGACCCCAAGAATTTATATTGAATCGAATCGTGGGACACCCAAAGATTCGCAGCCCTAATATATACATATATACAGTATATATACATATACACATACATACATATATACATACATACACATATGTTTTATTTATTTATTTTTTATCGTGTTCTGTTTGTGTTGTGTTTGCTCGGTTCTCGTATTATCTTTTAACCTGCCCATTGTACAGCACTATGGCTACCCCTGTGGTAAATTTTAAATGTGCTTTATAAATAAAGTTGATTTGATTTGACATACATATATATACATACATACACACACATACATATGTACATACATACCAGTGGCGGGTGCTGGTCTCTCAAGGAGGGGAAACTCAATTTCGGCCTACAGCATAAAATGTGTTGGTTTATTAATTCGTAAATTCCACCCTCCGTTCCTTTTAAAGAAAGTGATCTGTGACCCTGTCGTCATAAGAAGGCGTCTTTTCCAGGGATTTGACAAGGGTCCTCTCAATAGCCAGCAGAGCTAGGCTGCTTAAACGGCCTTGGCCCATGGTGTTGTTCGTGTAAGACTTACATCCATCCATCCATCCATCCATCCATTTTCTACCGCTTGTAACCTTTCGGGGCCGGGGGGTGCATGAGCCTATCTCAGCTGCATTCGGGCGGAAGGCGGTGTACACCCTAGACAAGTCGCCACCTCATCACAGGGCCAACACAGATAGACAGACAACATTCACACTCACATTCACACATTAGGGCCAATTTAGTGTTGCCAATCAACTTATCCCCAGGTGCATGTTTTTGGATTGAGCCGTTTTAAACAGGAGAAGCTCCTCTCTACACCTGCAGATGTAGCTCCAATCGTTGCCACGTATGACAATAGTTTGTACACCTGTGTGCATTATAAATGTATGTTTGTTGTTCAATGAAAAAAATAAAAACATTCAAATGATCTGCCATTATGTGCAGCTCGCAAGCTGGGACTGGCGCGAGGCTAGTGCGACGTGTGTCCGCCTGTGAGTGCTTTAAGACTGTGGAGGGGCTCAGCAGCACCCGCTGCTCGGTAAGGACAGAAACTGCAGAGGGAAAGAAGTCAGTCTTCAAACACAAAAAAACACCAGAAATAGAAGTTCTATTTGTCGCTAGTCGTTTTTAACAAAGAAAATGTCACTAAGAGGATCAGGAAAGTCTCCGCTTCAACTCAGAACAACAGAATGAATGTTGAAAAAATGCTCCCGCATACATTTACAACACAAGATTGCTGATTTGCTCATTTCGCTGTCAATCAAAAAGGGAATTAGCCTTAGACAGATCATCCAATCATCATGCAGAAGTTGAGCGTCCTGGCCAGCCGAACCCAGCCCACTGCCCCATAGAGCGTCCGATGGGCGGTACAAAGCCCAGCATTTATCCAATGACTCGTCTCGTTTTGCAGCGGTGTTTGCTTCCCCATTGAAGTCTGTGGACGCCAAGCGTCTACACTGTTTAAAGCACCGTGAAGCTGCGGGAATGAGAGAGAGGAAAGCCGCGTCGTTGCCAGTGATAAGAAGCTGATTCTGAACAAAATAGTGCGTTGTAGCGCATATTTACTCAATAACATGTGCACACAACACTATATATTTAATCAGTTATTTTTTGACATTTTAGGGGAAGCTGAGCTTCCCTTGCAGTCTTAGAGCAATCGCCACTGATACATACATATACATACATACATACATACATACATACATAAATACATACAAACCCCGTTTCCATATGAGTTGGGAAATTGTGTTAGATGTAAATATAAACGGAATACAATGATTTGCTAATCATTTTCAATCCATATTCAGTTGAATATGCTACAAATAAAACATATTTGATGTTCAAACTGGTAAACATTTTTTTTTTTGCAATTAATCATTAACTTTAGAATTTGATGCCAGCAACACGTGACAAAGAAGTTGGGAAAGGTGGCAATAAATACTGATAAAGTTGAGGAATGCTCATCAAACACTTATTTGGAACATCCCACAGGTGAACAGGCAAATTGGGAACAGGTGGGTGCCATGATTGGGTATAAAAGTAGATTCCATGAAATGCTCAGTCATTCACAAACAAGGATGGGGCGAGGGTCACCACTTTGTCAACAAATACGTTAGCAAATTGTTGAACAGTTTAAGAAAAACCTTTCTCACAGCTATTGCAAGGAATTTAGGGATTTCACCATCTACGGTCCGGAATATCATCAAAGGGTTCAGAGAATCTGGAGAAATCACTGCACGTAAACAGCTAAGCCCGTGACCTTCGATCCCTCAGGCTGTACTGCATCAACAAGCGACATCAGTGTGTAAAGGATATCACCACATCGGCTCAGGAACACTTCAGAAACCCACTGTCAGTAACTACAGTTGGTCGCTACATCTGTAAGTGCAAGTTAAAACTCTCCTATGCAAGGCGGAAACCGTTTATCAACAACACCCAGAAACGCCGTGGGCTTCGCTGGGCCTGAGCTCATCTAAGATGGACTGATACAAAGTGGAAAAGTGTTCTGTGGTCTGAGGAGTCCACATTTCAAATTGTTTTTGGAAACTGTGGACGTCGTGTCCTCCGGACCAAAGAGGAAAAGAACCATCCGGATTGTTATAGACGCAAAGTTGAAAAGCCAGCATCTGTGATGGTATGGGGGTGTATTAGTGCCCAAGACATGGGTAACTTACACATCTGTGAAGGCGCCATTAATGCTGAAAGGTACATACAGGTTTTGGAGCAACATATGTTGCCATCCAAGCAACGTTACCATGGACGCCCCTGCTTATTTCAGTAAGACAATGCCAAGCCATGTGTTACATCAACGTGGTTTCATAGTAAAAGAGTGCGGGTACTAGACTGGCCTGCCTGTAGTCCAGACCTGTCTCCCATTGAAAATGTGTGGCGCATTATGAAGCCTAAAATACCATGACAGAGACCCCCGGACTGTTGAACAACTTAAGCTGTACATCAAGCAAGAATGGGAAAGAATTCCACCTGAGAAGCTTAAAAAATGTGTCTCCTCAGTTCCCAAACGTTTACAGAGTGTTGTTAAAAGGAAAGGCCATGTAACACAGTGGTGAACATGCCCTTTCCCAACTACTTTGGCACATGTTTCAGCCATGAAATTCTAAGTTAATTATTATTTGCAAAAAAAAAAAAAGTTTATGAGTTTGAACATCAAATATCTTGTCTGTGTAGTGCATTCAATTGAATATGGGTTGAAAAGGATTTGCAAATCATTGTATTCCGTTTATATTTACATCTAACACAATTTCCCAACTCATATAGAAACGCGGTTTGTACTTTTCCAACTAAGTTCAATAAAACGTTTTCAACCTTCTGCCTCAGCCAACTCGGTCGATCCTTGGTTGTGACTTCATGTTGATGTGTTGTGGCATTTGTATTTGTTGTGACCTTTCTCGGCCACCATAGAATAGGGCCTCCATCAGGAGCTAACGGTAGCCATGGTTACAGCTGTTTACATTCCACTCAATGCAAATGCCAGCACTGCACTCGGCCAGCTTCATCACGTGTCGACCAAACAACAACGTTCATACCATCGCCGGGGACTTTAAGTAAGGCATGCTTGATGACTGTTTTCCCCAAACTCCACCATCATGGCCAGTGTGATACTGGAGGGAATAACACACTTGACCATGTTCATACCAATATGAAGCAGGCCTACAGAGCAACCTTCCCCCACCTAGTACAGTCTGAGCACTTCTCCCTGAGGCTCCGTTTACACTGGACACCAAATCAGATTTTTTTTGCCCCTTCAAAAAAAATCTGATTTGATCCACTTTGGCCTGCAGTATGACCGCTGATTTCCACAGGATGCAGAACACCAGCAATACATAACCACCACAAATAGAGCACTTTTACAAGATCTCGCAAAACCATGCACAATCATCTGATAAAGTGAACACTGAAGTAAACACAGCGTAACGTATCAAACATTGCCCTCTATCAATATCCACAGGCCCCGGGGGCGTCTTGATTTGACTCGTGGAAAAGAAAACAGTTTTGCCTTGCAGAACGACAACTTTATTTTTTTGTAGCAAGCAACAACACAACAGTGATATCATCCCTGGCGAGTGTTGCAGACACACACAACTACCATGAACCACGCCGCTGCATCCCCGACCCCCGTATCAGCTGGCATTTGACACATGACCCCATATGCACATATAGCTGTCTGGGATATGCCTGTGTACGATTCTTGAATTTTGGACATCCAGAATCAGCATGTGTGTCAACAAGGTAAAGTTACGTCTGAAAACCTTTGGCTAGTTGACTTCATGTCTGTCCCCGCCCATTCGGACGTTTCGAACTGTAAAATACGATCCACCTTAAAGATGGACTGTTTTATTTTGGAAGTAAATCAGATATTTTTTTTGTGTTTGTGCATGACTTCCTGTCCAACACAGTCAGATTTCATCCATCCATCCATTTTCTACCGCTTGTCCCTTTTCAGCTATTACAAATACACAGAAGCTAATACACATATTATCAGAAGAAATTAAAACATTATAGAGATGGTTTGACAAAAACAAACTCTTTGAATCTCAGCAAAACAAAGATAATGCTATTCGGTAACAGTAGAAGGCAAAGTCCTTATTTGCCAACCCTCCTGGATTTTCCGGGAGACTCCCGGTATTCAGCGCCTCTCCCGAAAACCTCCCGGAAGAAATTTTCTCCCGAAAATCTCCCGGAATTCAGCCGGAGCTGGAGGGGGCGTGCCTCCAGCTCCATGCGGACCTGAGTGGGGACAGCGGCGACAGTCTGTTTTCACGTCCGCTTTCCCACAATATAAACAGCGTGCCTGCCCAATCACGTTATAACTGTAGAATGATCGAGGGCGAGTTCTTGGTTTCTTATGTGGGTTTATTGTTAGGCAGTTTCATTAACGTCCTCCCTAACAACACACAACAACAGCAGTCACGTTTTCGTCTACCGTAAAGCAGTTCGTCTGCCGTAAAAAGCAATGTTGTGACACTCTTAAACAGGACAATACTGCCATCTACTGGATAGCCTCCGGTACATTGAAATTCAAGTATTTATTTTATTTATATGTATAATAAAATATATATATATATATGTATATATATATATATATATATATATATATATATATATATATATATATATATATATATATATATATATATATATATATATATATATATATATATATATATATATATAAATATATATATATATATATATATATATATATATATATATATATATATATATATAGCTAGAATTCACTGAAAGTCAAGTATTTCATACAGATATATATATATATATATATATATATATATATATATATATATATATATATATATATATATATATATATATATATATATATATATATATATACCTGTATATATATATATATATATATATATATATATATACACTACCGTTCAAAAGTTTGGGGTCGCCCAAACAATTTTGTGGAATAGTCTTCATTTCTAAGAACAAGAATAGACTGTCGAGTTTCAGATGAAAGTTCTCTTTTTCTGGCCATTTTGAGCGTTTAATTGAGCCCACAAATGTGATGCTCCAGAAACTCAATCTGCTCAAAGGAAGGTCAGTTTTGTAGCTTCTGTAACGAGCTAAACTGTTTTCAGATGTGTGAAGATGATTGCACAAGGGTTTTCTAATCATCAATTAGCCTTCTGAGCCAATGAGCAAACACATTGTACCATTAGAACACTGGAGTGATAGTTGCTGGAGATGGGCCTCTATACACCTATGTAGATATTGCACCAAAAACCAGACATTTGCAGCTAGAATAGTCATTTACCACATTAGCAATGTATAGAGTGTACTTCTTTAAAGTTAAGACTAGTTTAAAGTTATCTTCA
This sequence comes from Entelurus aequoreus, assembly GCF_033978785.1. NCBI lineage: Eukaryota > Metazoa > Chordata > Actinopteri > Syngnathiformes > Syngnathidae > Entelurus > Entelurus aequoreus. Next base: position 30,004,920 of record NC_084754.1, on the reverse strand, counting down.
TTGAAAAGTACAGTGCTTTTCCTTCAAAAATAAGGACATTTCCATGTGACCCCAAACTTTTGAACGGTAGTGTATATATATATATATATATATGAAATATATATGAAATACTCGAGTTGGTGAATTCTAGCTGTAAATATACTCCTCCCCTCTTAACCACGCCCCCAACCACGCCCCCAACCACGCCCCACGCCCCCAAACACCCCCCGCCCCGGGGCGGGTTGGCAAGTATGAAAGTCAAACACAAATACAAATAGACGGAGCAGATATTAAAAGAGTAAAAGAAAACACACTTTTGTGTTTAATAGTAGTTGATAAAATAAACTGGAAACCTCATGTAAAAAATATACAACATAACGTAGCAAGAAACACGTCAATAATGAATACAACCAAAAATCACTTCATATTCTCTACTGCTTGCTCGTGTTACCATATTTGAGTTTTTGTGTAGAAATATGGGGAAATAACTACAAATTTGCATTTTATTCAATAACAATGTTACAAAAAAGATCAATTAGAATAATACTTAATGTTGAATATAAAGAACATACAAACATTTGTTGAATCAAAAATATTGAAATTCAATGACTTAGTGCATTTGCAAACTGCTAAAATTATGTACAAAGCAAACTATAACCTGCTACCCAAGAATGTACAACAATTCTTCTCAACAAAAGAGGAGAAATATAACCTTAGAGGAAAATATAATTTAAAACATTTGTATGCACGTACACCACTTAAGACCTTTAGTGTATTAGTATGTGGAATTAAATTATGGAATGGATTAAGGAAGGAAATCAAACAATGTACTAATATGATTCAGTTTTAGAGACTGTTCAAACTATAAGTGTTCACAAAGTACAAAGAACAACAATTATCATAAATATATTGAACTTTAAAAAAAAATATATTCCTACTCCTTTTCGGATACGCTGTAATGAAACAACTGTAAATATGTGATGCATTACATTGTAATTATATTTTGTGCATGTTCGAAATAAACTGAACTGAAGTAAATTGAACAGTCGTGTTGCGGCGACTGGCAAAAATAGAAGCCCTGTGTTCATTTAGCGCAGGGATGCCAAACGTCACCGCCATGTCGGTTAAATAAAAATGGAAAGAGTCCTCTACCGTGGCAGTGACAATCCGCTGCCGTTTTGCAACCTGTGGAAATCAGGGATAAACGTAGTCCCACCCCCTCAGGAAACAGACACAATCCCACAACACACACCTTTAGCACATTACCTGCTGATGCCCTCCTCCTGCTACAAGACTGCTTTGCTTGTTCATCCTGGAGTGCGTTTGACCAACAGGACCTGGAGGCACACACGGAGACGGGGCTGTTCTACAGAAAAACTTGCATAGAAAATGTCAGTATGGACAAATTAATCCAGGTTTTCCCACAAAGGAAACCCTGGATGACTTCTAAAGTTCAGGCTCTGATCTGGGCCTGCAACTCTGCCTTCAGGTCAGAGGACAGGACAGCATACAATACCAGTCTGGTAAGAGGCATCTATCAAGCAAAGCAGGACTACAGGAGAAAATTAGAGGACCCTATACAGGACAATGGCCCCTGGCAGATGTGGAGGGGGAATCTAGGCCCTACAGAGGACAGAGCCCATCCTCCCCCACCAGCAGTACACCACTGGCAGAGGAACTAAACAGCTTCTTTGCCTGATATGATTTACCCTCCCACCTGCAGCCACTGCTTGCCCACCACCTCCCCCACTCTCCAGGAACATGAGATGAGGAGAAATCTGAAAACAGTGAACTATGCCATTGGTCCGGACGGCATCAAGGCGTGTGCTGGTTAGCTGGCAGGGATCTTCACCAACTTGTTTAACCTCTTCCTGCCCCATGCCGCTGTCCCTCAATACCTCATATCTGACACAATCATTCTCATACCACAAAAACTCAAAAGACTGCCTCAATGACTACAGACCCATAGCCCTTTTGTCTGTAGTCATGAAATGATTCGAGCATCTACTCTCAAGCCACATCAAGGAATTTCTCCCTGACTCTCTCAACCCCCACCCATTCGCTTACAGAGCGAACAGATCAACGGAGGACGCCATCGCTCTGACACCACACCACGCTGAGTCACCTGGAGAACATGGGGAGCTACGTGAGGATGCTTTTTGTGGACTACAGCTCAGCCTTTAATACCATCATGACAGACATTCTTATTTCAAAACTCTCTGGTCTACCGATTCATACCCCCACCTCCACCTGCCACTTTCTTACAAACCGCCCTGAGCATGTTAAACTTGGCCCTCACCTCTCCTCAACCCTCCTTCTTAGCAATGGCCCTTCACAGGGCTGTGTGTTGAGTCCTCTTCTGTACACCCCAGACTGTATCGCGCCCCACCCAACCAACGCGATATTCAAGTTTGCGGACAACACCACCATCGTTAGGCTTATAACAAGAGGAAACGAGACGGCGCACAGGGCAGACATCAGCAACCTGACAAGGTGGTGCTCAAGAAATAACCTGACCCTGAATGTCAAGAAAACAACTTACTGTGGACTTGAGGAGACACAACCACATCCACATCCACGCCCCCCTCCTCATAAATGGAGAATGTGTGGAAAGCGTTTCCTCAATCAGGTTTCTGGGGACCACCATCTGCGCAGACCTCTCCTGGTCTTTTAACATCAAGGCTCTGGTAAAGAAGGCCAAGCAGCGGCTGCACTTCCTCCATATCCTGATGAAAAAACTAACTGGACCAGAAGCTTTTGCTGGCCTTATATCACTGCTCTGTGGAGAGTACAGTCACATACTCAGTCAGTACGTGTCCATGCACTAAATTAGTAAAACATTTCAAATAGTTTGGACACTTGGACTTCACACGGCGTGGCGAAGTTGGTAGAGTGGCTGTGCCAGCAATCGGAGTGTTGCTGGTTACTGGGGTTCAATTCCCACCTTCTACCTTCCTAGTCACGTCCGTTGTGTCCTTGGGCAAGACACTTCACCCTTTGCCTCTGATGGCTGCTGGTTAGCGCCTTGCATGGCAGCTCCCGCCATCAGTGTGTGAATGTGTGTGTGAATGGGTAAATGTGGAAATACTGTCAAAGCGCTTTGAGTACCTTGAAGGTAGAAAAGCGCTATACAAGTATAACCCATTTATCATTTATAAATAAGCCTCCTACAGCCCATGGAAACACCTTAATCCGATCGTGTTTGGCTTTTAAAAAGTCGGACTAACACACCTTGATTATGCGATTGGAAACCAGATCTCTCGAGGGGGTGTGTGCAGTAGGAGAGGATCCTTTGTATCACACATGCACCCGTCTCAAGGCACGGAAAACAACCCGGAAGCAAATACCATTCAATAAAAACATAGGCAACAATTGTAATAAGGAGGAGACTGTTTATTTGCTTCACAAATTAAAAGAACAAAACATTTTGAAGTGCATCGATGGTAGAAAAAAAGAAACAGATATGTTTTTAAGAAGGTAGCTACAGTAATGTACAATGCCGGCTTAATCCAGACTCCCGAACTAATGATTCAGACTCCCGAACGAATGAAGCAGGTATGTTAAAGACGAACAATTAAGCGTACACAAACCTCTTCGCGCTGCATTTGCGCATTCCAAACTGATGAACAAGATGTTCAGAACAATAGCAACCTTCCTCAAGATATCAGTTAGGGCACGAACAGTCTTTTCCTTTGGATTTAAAACTCCTTCCATCTATCCACAGAGCCTTTTGAATAAACTTTAAGACATTCAAAAGTTTTGTTTCCATAATTTTCGTCCAAAAATGTCTTTGAAAAAATCCACCCCGATACATTCTTGGTAGTAGCGTCATGTTTGTAGCGCAATCCAAGATAATTTCTTGATGCTGTCTGTTATTTTACATCAACGTAGCCATTACAGACATAATATTTGTCATCTGTGTCAATATTACAGCGGACTTCAGTTTAAATGAGTTGTAAGGATTCGCAGATGGCTAGTGTGACGTCATAGATCAACCAGAAAAGGAAGCAATTTCTCTGTGCTAATAAGAAAAATACTGCCCATCCAGTGTATGGGATGCACATGGCGTATAACCAATAGTCACATTAGAGCGAGTGCATGGACACTTGGACTTCACACGTAGGTCTGAAAATACAACAAACCAAACTAATTGAGAAATCAGACTAATTCAGTGCATGGAAACGTAGTGACTGAGTGTGTGGTACCCAGGCTCCACAGTGGAGGACAGGAAGAAAGCCCAGAAAATCATTGGCTGCCCCCTGCCTCCCACGGAGAACACCCGCATTAAAAAATTGAAGGCCATCACTTGCAGTCCCTCTCACCACACCCACTACCTGCTGAACCTGTTGCCATCAGATCCCACACCACCAGACCTACAGTTCTTCCCCTGGGCCATACAGACTGCAAACACAACATGAGCTTCGCCTCTCCTCACCATCCCCCTGCCCCTTTCCACATCTGAACAATCCACTTCACTCTGCACTTTAATTCAACATATCAACATACCTTACTGTACTGATGCCGTAACACTTTGCACTAAACTGTTTTCACTCTCCATATACTTTTATGAACCAGTTTATTACTTTCCTTTTTAATTATTATTTTTATACATGTATGCAACTGTAACAAATGTCTAGTCTGTGTGTGCTTTTATGCTGGCGGATCATCTGCAATTTTGTTGTTCCTAATTTGCAATGAAAATAAGTCTATTTTATTCTATTCTAAAACAGACCAATACCAAGAAATGTCATCACAATTGCCATTGCCATAACAAAGCAACTTTCTGTTACAGCACGATTGCAAAAGCCCTAACAAATAATGATGGATTAGATTTCTATACTCTAGCGCTTTTCTATATACTCATAGCCCTTTACAGTGAGAACTGAGAACCAATCATTTATTCAGTCCACATTTACACCTTCATGGTGCGCGATAAATCGATTTTATCTCTGAATTCTAGTGTTTTGCTGTAGACAATTTAAAAGTAAAAAAATAATGTTTCTCTCCTCTTGCTCCGGCATACTTTTTGCCCACAGGAGATTCTGTAGCTTTTGCCTTCCTCGTCATTTCCTAAGCAGAGATTTAAACACACTGTTACAACATGGCTACCGCTAACGCGAACAACAGCGAGAAAGTGTCATCAATGCTTTGGATTGTTACAACAGGTGTTGAACAAGCACACACAACATGTATTTGAAAAAAACAGCAGCACAACAAACTTATGCCAGCATCTGAAAAAGAGGCATCAAACCAAGTGAGGGAAATGCACCATGAAGACAAACAAGAACATACAGTAATAGGCTGCCCATATTCTGAAATCCCAAAAAGAGGACACATATATGTGTGCCAAGGCGGGCAGCACGCCAAGGCCGGGACTTGGTGAAAATTTGCCAATAATACTCAAACTTGCTTTATAAATAATATATTTATTTAAATAAAGCATTTTTTCTCCTCTGTTGACAGCAGTGTTGGCGCTAGGGATTTTCAAAATGGGGTCCCAGGGACCCATCAAGTCACAAAAATGGGGTCCCACGGTAAATTTTTGGGGCCCCACTTTTTGTAAGTATTTTGAAATACTTACAAAAAGTTCTATATTCTATATTGTGTTTTGGAAAACGGTTGTATTAAACGTTACTTAATTCATTAAAAAAAAAAAAAAAAAAAATTGTATGCATATGTAAATGTATTCAGTTATAAACATTCATTCACTTTCTTCTTTCCTTCATGGATCTAATCTGTACCGCTGCTGGTAGTTTTTTCTATGTTTTTATTTAGTAAGTTGTAGGTGTATTTATTACAGTATAAAAGTGTAAAAAGTGTTTTGCTTCGGTCATGAAATGATGATAATGGTGTGCCAGGGCATACATACATTTTATATTTAACGCTTAAATCTCTGGAGTCTACATCCACTTCAGATCTATTCCTCATTTCAAAATGTTTTAGTTTTTTTTATGTTGTTTTTTTGTTTGTTTGTTTTCCGCAGTTTTTTTTATGTTGTTTTTTTGTTTGTTTGTTTTCCGCCCTTTTTTGTCAAACAAAACTATGTTTTAATGGCAAACACAAAATATGCAAAATCTTCCACCAAAAATATTTTTCAAAGTGGAATAATTGATGTGAAGTAATCGGAGCCTTGGATAGGTCAATAATTCATAACAACATTGATTTTGATTCAATATTATGTTTTGAGCAATGACCGTTTGAAAGAAAAAAAAAAAACAGCTTTGTTTTATTAGTCAACATTGCAACTTTTTCTAAATTACATTTCACCTTTAAGCTTTTTTATTTCACTTTTGTTATGTTTTTGTTTATTTTAATAGTATTTTAAGAGTGTGCCGTGGGCCTTTAAAACATTAGCTGTGGGCCGCAAATGGCCTCCGGGGCACACTTTTGACACCCCTGCTATAGATAATAAAAAATGTAATCTGATAAATCTATGGATAAAAAGCAGAGCCTGGCGACGCATGCGCGTTTATCATAAATCTCTCGCTCTCTCTGTCTCCGCCCCTCCCTCACGAATGCTGCTGCGCGCACACCTTCACAATTTGTTTGGTTTTTAACCCCTTCTTAACCCTGGACGTACATTGAAAATACACGCAGCAGCAACCCTAACTCAAAATGCCAGACATTTGAGGCATTTCAGAAACTCCGCCCGGACAGAAAAAGAGGACGTATGGTCAGTCTATACAGTAACAACGGACAAACAAACTCTTGCTAAAAAGCAGCTGACTGTAGTGGAATCATTTACTTAAGTTACTGTCGTATGCTGGCATGTTGAAGTGTTTGCTGAAGACCTCAGGCAGCTTGCAGGTAAGATGCATCTTAAACGTCGTCACAAAAGGCGAAAACCCACAACGTAGGTGCTAGCTCAACGTAGCATAGAGATAACCATAGTGAAACATGGGTAGTGTGAAACAACAAAACAAACAAATACAGTTGCGTGTAAATAAATGGTGCGCTTACCCAAATAAACCGGAAAAATGTCCATGGCAAGCTTGACCAAACGGACACCTGTCCATCGGGTAAGTCACTATAATACTGATCATGATACATGCAGCACATCATACAACTTCAGTACATACGCTGTGGCGCTAGCTGTGTACAAACAAAACATTGAAATGTGGACTACTACTTTACAGACAATGCAATATGATTGTTCATGTTTTTCAGTCATTACAGATTGTTGTTCTATCGCATTGTGTTGTGCATTACAATTGTTAAAGCCATGTTGATGCAGTTGCTAGCTTGCGGCTAATGCATTAAATCGCCTAATAGCATTATTAAAAAAGCTGCTAAGAAAGATTATCCTAAATATTTCTCAGACGGAAATGTAAAAGATTACAATATGAACAAAGTAGTTGAAAGCTTCAATAAGTACTTTGTGAACATTGGATCAAATGTGGAGGAAAATATTCTCGATCCCGAGGACTTGATTGACACAATAGACAGAAGTCCCAACTCGATGTTCTTCGAAGGTGTGACAAAATTGGAAATAATCAATATTGCGAAAAAATGTAAATCCAAGACCTCAACTGATTGTAACGGAGTTGACATGGAAGCGATAAAAAAGGTTATTGACGAGATTTCAGCAACCTATCATTTCAAACAGGCAAATTCCCAGACAAAATGAAATTTGCAAATGTCATCTCGATTTATAAGACTGGAGAAAAACACCAGTTTACAAACTACAGACCTGTTTCTCTTCTTCCACAATTTTCTAAAATTATTGGAAAACGGTTTAACAACAGATTGGACAAATTCATAAATAAAAATGAAACCCTCAGAGGCAACCAATACGGTTACAGAGCCAACATCTCAACAACAATGGCATTCATCGAAATAATATCCTAATAAACAAATTAGAATGGTATGGAATCAGAGGGTTGGTCTTGAACTGGGTAAGAAGCTACTTAACCTACAGGAAGCAATACTGTATGTGAAGCTAGGCAAACACACATCTACAGAGCTGAACATATCTTGTGGCGTACCTCAGGGATCAATACTAGGACCAAAATTGTTCAATCTGTAAATAAACGATCATTTGTAAAGTTACAAAGGACTTAAAGTTAGTATTATTTGCAGATGATAGAACTGTGTTTTGTTCAAGAGAGAACACGCAGAAGCTAGTACAAATAACAGAATAAATGCATATCTTAGCATATCTGTCTGTAGAATTAAATTATGGAAAGCAAAGACAAGAAATCAAACGATGTACTAATATGATTCAGTTTAAAGGTGCCATATGTAATAATTTCATGTCAAGTCATCATTAAATGGTCTTGATATGTCAAAAGGCATTAATAAATCATGTTCTTTTCGAATACCTTTATAACTTTATAACCTACTCAGTGGCCTAGTGGTTAGAGTGTCCGCCCTGAGATCGGTAGGTTGTTAGTTCAAACCCCGGCCGAGTCATACCAATGACTATAAAAAATGGGACCCATTACCTCCCTGCTTGACACTCAGCATCAAGGGTTGGAATTGGGGGTTGAATCAGCAAAAATGATTCCTGGGCACGGCCACCGCTGCTGCTCACTGCTCCCCTCACCTCCCAGGGGGTGATCAAGGGTGACGGGTCAAATGCAGAGAATAATTTCGCCACATATCGTTTGTGTGTGTGTGATAATCATTGGTAATTTAACTGATAACAGTAGTACAGCCAGGATATGCTCATTTCAAAATTAGATTTACAGCCCTGAAATGTTGTTATTGTTTTCATTTTGATGCTTCGCCCTCCACCGTTTGACCAATTAGAAAGTTTGTGAGTGTGTTACATCCAGGTTGGCAGTTACGCACCGCCATCTTCGTCAAGCTACTGCCACTGGTAAAGTTACTAAATATGTCAGACCTTAGTAAATCTAAAAGGCGTCGTTACGATTCTCAACTTATCCATGACAAAGCCAGGAACAAAACGAAGATTTGTATCGGGGATGGAGACGATTTTTTAATCTGACGCCAAATTTGCTCATTTCCTCCTGATAGGTAAGTAAGGCATTGACGTTTTGTTATTACTTGTAATAAATGGAAATTCATATTTCGTATGTAAACTGTATTGTCCAATACAGTCTATGATCTTGTCTAACAAAGCTAGTATATTCGTTGCACGAACATACTAGCTTTGTTAGACAAGATCAAACACTTAGAATGCTTAGCATGCCAGCCCGGTCAACGACACATCGACATGGAGGCTAACGGGGGAAATGTATGACCGTTAGCCTCCATGTCGATGTGTCATCCAACTGACAGTGCAAAGAATGATGAGCAACGAGTCGGAATGTTTTTTCACCACGTCTGCAATATGGTCAGCCTAGTGCTGTAACGCACGCCTGTGATGGATGTGAACACCGACCATACCAAAAGGAGGAGAAATCACATGGTGAATAAACAGGTTTACAGTTTAGCTCTCCATTCAAGATGATCCCCTGCTGGTCTCCCACCATCTTATTAGCCAGGGAGCGGACATTCGCCAAGAATGAAGGGAGGGCGCAGTGCGTAATCCCCACCGCCTCAGTTCAACGAGCACGCCTGCCCGTTTTCCCACGTCTGCGGGGAAAGTCCACAGAGCGCTGCTGCTCTTCCAGTAAAAATCTCTCTTTTTCTGGTTAAATAAGACCAGTGGAAAAAGTTTTTCAGAGAACTGTCCCATGCTTAATAGTTCTTCTCTAGTGAAAGAGACCAGAGAAGGGGAGCAAAAATCTAAAATAAAGGAAAACGCAACAACTAAGAGAGAACGCAGTACCGTAGTGACCTACTGCGGCGCCAATCTTGAAGAATGTTGGATACATGAAAAATATCAACTTCTTCTCAACGCTGTCCTTCACATCCTATTCCTTGTTGAAAAACAAAGTTATGTCCATTTCTAGTTCTAAGTTAGTGCTAGCGGTAAGACCAGATGTTTTGGGCAGCTACTGTATTAGGGCAGCGGTGTCAAACGTACGGCCCGAGGGCTGGATGAGGCCCGTGAACAGGTTTTGTCCGGCCCGCGGGATGAGTTTGCCAAGTATAAAAATGTACCTGAAATTTTTGAACGAAATAAACTGCTGTTCTAAATGTGTCCACTGGATGTCGCAATAGTAATTCTTTGTATATTTGTAGATGATGCTACATATGTACAAAATAAACCATATGATGTTAGTACATCAGTCGAGGAAAATGATCAAACTACATAAATAACATACTGTAATTTGATTTTGATATACTTTTTTTATCTTGATAGATTGAAAATGAACACCAATGACTTAACTGATGAGATGAACATTATCACAAAATGTATTCAGTAAATATAACTAATGACAAATAAAGTATTGTTGCGTCTGACCAGACTTCCCTCCCAGGGAAGTAAAGTCACTGGTCAATCCCAAGTTCTTTCAGATGACATATATGCAGAGTAAGAAGGACCATCAAGACAGAATAGGAATATTATCAAGTTTTACTAAAGCTTCAGGAGACCAGCCCACACCAATATATTCATACCGGCTTCTCGAATTGGTCTAATATTCAAACGGAAGAGACAACTTCTTGCATGCGAAGAAAGCCCCCACCCTGTCCAGAAAGGAATACAGCCTCATTGTTCTAATACACATAAGGTATAAAGGGAGTACTCCAACTCCTACATTCCGAGTCTTCAAGGTAAAGCACAGAGTTTACTTGCGGACATAAGATCAAAAAATAGAAAGAGTACAAATGGAAAAACACTAGCTGATTTAAACATGACTATGAATAAAGAAATAACTCTGAAACATATATGCATTCTCCACAGTATATATACTATTAACCGCAACAGGTAATTGTAAAAAAAACAACTGTCAAGTAAAGGTGGTAGGGATGGGTCCGGCAACACAGATGCATCGGCGCATGCGTCGAGCTCATAGAGCGATACCCTGTGTCGGTGCGCGTACCGCTTTTAGAAAGTCACGTGACCGATCATGCGCTGCTTTGGTCACGTGACCGATACGCGAACTGTGTCACACTCCCGCCTCCTCTGTGCCCTGTGAGCAACGTTCCCTCTAAGGTGCGCGCCTGCGCAATTGCGCACTGCTCAAGCGTCCTCTGCGCACACCGTGCGCCGCACAGCAAATATATGCCAAATCAAACCCATCTGAATTCTAAACAAAATAAACACATTTATTCTGTGTAATTTTGAAATGCAACTTTGAGTGACAGTGACATCAAGCGGCCCTAACGGTGTTCGTCAACAACACGCATACCACTAAGCCACTAGTGCGTTTATGGCCACACAAAAAGTCGGACAACTCAAACACCACACAAAGTTACACTATGACTCCTCAGTCATACGTGTGCTTATTTTTCTGTCATTTATTATTAATATTAATTTATTTATATTAATCATGGAATGCTGTTACTAGAGAAAGTTACAGGAATGACGGCGTGGCGAAGTTGGTAGAGTGGACGTGCCAGCAATCGGAGGGTTGCTGGTTACTGGGGTTCAATCCCCACCTTCTACCATCCTAGTCACGATACATTTTCACATTATTTATTGACTGTATCTAAAAAAGATAAAAATATGTTTTTATTTAAATTAAGATATGAAATAATCCTAAATGAAATACAATGACTTGGTTTATATTATTGTATATACTAGGTCATAAAATCAGTGTCAGTTGAGTCGGTCCATAGGTTACCTGTAGGGATTTTTAATGTCCAGCAGATGTCAGTATTTAGTGACACAGTATCGACACAGTATCAATACAGTTTTGCAATGTGTCGAAACGCTTCATGACGCCTCATCAACCCATCACTAAAAGGTGGTGACGAACTTCAAGATGCAGAGATGGCAGGCTTGGTGCAGGAAAACAGGTTTTAATGTCCAAAATTCAGGAAAAACACAAACCAGGAACAGGGAACAGGAACCAGCAAACAGGAAACAAGGAACTTGAAGACAGCAAGCTGCAAACAGCTATCAGGATACAGCAAACAGTCCACAGCATACAGCTTACAGGTAATAGGAATACTCCAGCACTGACAGGAGGCCGAGGCAGGTCTAAATAGTGGCGGTCTAAATAGTGGCCTGATTGGCAATTGCCACCAGGTGTGCCAGACTGCCACTCAGGGATAGGTGAGGGAAAACAGCGTTTAGGGAGACAAGCAGGAAACTGAACCAAAATAAGAGCGCTGACAGGAAATAAAACACAAACGCAGAGGAAAAACGCAAACATAACCAAACTGTCAGTGACAAGCCTGACACCAACAACATTATGATTTGTACAATCTCAGAATGTGCTTGTTCTATTTTTAAACACAGAAAACCATCTGAAGTTGTCTTTATTTTTAAGTTATCGTGCTGTAATTTTACCCACTTGGGAGTAGATTTTTCCCCAAGTGGCCCCCGATCTGAAATGAGTTTGACACCCCCGTCTTAGGGCTTCACTGTGACACTTGCAAGGCCAACTAATTGCAGGGATGCTTTTAACTCACATTTTTGCTTGCAACTTAAAGCACAACAATTAGCCGAGAGGCAGCTCTTATTAAGTTGAGGTATCACTGTATATTTATTCTCCCATTGAATCACAACTGATGAATACAGTTGAAAGTCAATTTTGAAGAAAGACAAGACAATCGGTGCTTCACTTAGTAAGAGTTGACAAGAAGCAATGACATATCTAGAAGATAAAGGGTATTTGTTGTTCTTTTCCAAATATAAATTGTAGTTATTGCAAAATATCCAACGTAAATGTTGTACAATGAGGACTATAACTAGTCAGCCACCTCTTTAGTGCCACCCTAGTGGATCCCTGGAGCATTTTTAAAGAAGGATTGAAAATGGAAAATGATGGGGGGAAAATACTTTTTTTGTTTTAGAATGTTTTTTGTTTGAGGACAAACATGACACAAACCTTCCCAATGGTTAGAAAGCCCGCTGTTTAATATGTTTGTGTGTATGCTTCACTGATGAGACTATTTGGTGAACATCGTTTTGTCCTACTAATTTCCGCGGTTCTTGAACTCACCATAGTGTGGACTGTGACGCAACAGTTTGTTTACATGTAAAATCTTCCACTCCTTCTTTGTCTCATTTTGTCCACCAAATGTTTTATGCTGTGCGTGAATGCACAAAGGTGCGCTTTGTTGGGGTTAAATCACCAAAAATTATTCCCGGGCACGGCCACCGCTGCCGCCCACTGCTCCCCTCACCTCCCAGGGGGTGATCAAGGGTGATGGGTCAAATGCAGAGAATAATTTCGCCACACCTGGTGTGTGTGTGACAATCATTGGTACTTTAACTTTAACTTTAATGTTATTGACTTGTTGGAGTGCTAATCAGGCATATTTGGTCAGTGCATGACTGCAAACTAATTGATGCTAACATGCTATTTAGGCTAGCTGTATGTACATAATGAATCATTATGTCTCATTTGTACGTATATTTGAGCTCATTTCATATTCCTATTTGTATATAATTTAATTTTGTATGTCTCATGACACATTATCTGTACGTAAAAGTGGCTGCATTTCTGTTCGTTTGTGTGCCATGTTGTTCCAGACCACAGTAAACATTAGCAACATTTCTGTCAACGAAGATTTGCTTCAGCCTGCGACACATAGTCATTTTGATAGTAGGCTATTGAAGCTAATATAGACACTTACGTCATGTGTTGCCTTCATTATAAGACTTATATTTTCATTTTTTGCGGCTCCAGACAGATCTGTTTTTTGTATTTTTGGTCCAATATGGTTCTTTCAACGTTTTGGGTTGCAGACCCCTAAACTAGACTAAACAGTGAGGAATATGAAGCTTGCGACAGTGGACCTTTTAAAAATGACATTTCCGTCACAGATTGTGAATATCATATCAGTTTTCCACTTAGATATGATATGCCCATAACTGTTACGCATACAACTGGTTGAGCACATGGAGTGACGTACACAAGTCACTGTTTCCCATTTGACCAATTAAACAGTTTCATATGTGTATAATGTATTTATTATGAAATTACATGATAGAATATTGCTAAAGGCAGTGAGGGGTGCATTTATTAATACATACTTTTTCAAAAACTACAAAGACCTATACTAATTCAGCAAATTGTATACTTTACTGTATTCTTAAATCTCAGTGACCAAAAACATTGTGACCCAGGATCCTAATGTCGTACAGCCTGTCTAGTCACGTACTGAATAACTCAATCAATCAATAACTAATTCACAGGCGAACTAACCAGGCTTGATAATCGAAAAAAATAGTATTGCTGAACCTTTAAAATGAACAGAACATATTGCTCCACATTCTTAAATACAAATAGTATAGGCAGTAGGTGTTGTCAGTAAGACCCAATCGGGTAACATGAAAACCAGACAGGAACAATGTGGAAAACATACTTTTCGCCAGAAAAACCAATTAGAGAACATATGCTTCACATACCTCATTTTGAATGGCCGATCAGTAATCTAGTAGTTCTTGTCTTTATCTTGCCTGGTGTCCTCCGCCTTATCTCCGCCGTAAGTCTGAGACAGGACCACTGGCCCTGGAGAAATAAAGCTCTTTATTCTATGTGACATCACCTTTCCAGACTTGAAAGAGGTATTGCCCTTGCATCACTTTGAAATATCCGTGCAAAGGTTTGTAAACATTAGTGATTATTTCTCGAAGAAGTTCAATATTTCAGAGAAGTTTTAGGACGAGATCAAAGTTCACCACGACCCCGAGTCACACGTTGTGTTCCGAGTCAGTCAGAGGGATTGCAGTTTGATGAACTGTTCTGATTTTGGTTGTACGAGATATGTAGATCTGTAGTCAACTACTCTCACTCACTATGCAATATGGAACGATAGGAAAACATCATATCACTTTATGATGACCATAATTATCAGTGTCACTACAAAACCCAAAACCAGTGAAGTTGGAACGTTGTGTAATTTGTAAATAAAAACAGAATACAATGATTTGCAAATCCTTTTCATCTTATATTCAATTGAATAGACTGCAAAAACAAGATATTTAATGTTCGAACTGAGAAACTAAATTTTTTTTTGGAAATAATCAATAACTTAGAATTTAATGGCAGCAACACATTGCAAAAAAGTTGGCACAGGGGCATTTTTACCATTGTGTTACATGGCCTTTCCTTTTAACACTCAGTAAATGTTTGGGAACTGAGGAGACCAATTTTTGAAGCTTTTCAGGTGGAATTCTTTCCCATTCTTGTTTGATGGACAGCTTAAGTTGTTCAACAGTCCGGGGGTCTCCGTTGTGGTATTTTAGGCTTCATAATGCGCCACACATTTTCAATGGGAGACAGGTCTGGACTACAGGCAGGCCAGTCTAGTACCTGCACGCTTTTACTATGAAGCCACGCTGTTGTAACTCGTGGCTTGGCATTTTTGCTGAAATAAGCAGGGGCGTCCATGATAACGTTGCTTGGATGGCAACATATGTTGCTCCAAAACCTGTATGTACCTTTCAGCATTAATGGTTCCTTCACAGATGTGTAAGTTACCCATGTCTTGGGCACTAATACACCCCCATACCATCACAGATGCTGGCTTTTCAACTTTGCGCCTAGAACAATCCGGATGGTTCTTTTCCTCTTTGTTTCGGGGGGAGTACACAACTTTCACAGTTTCCAAAAACAATTTGAAATGTGGACTCGTCAGACCACAGAACACTTTTCCACTTTGCATCAGTCCATCTTAGATGCGCTGGGGCCCAGCAAAGCTGGCGGCATTTCTGGGTGTTGTTGATAAATGGCTTTGGCTTTGCATAATAGAGTTTTAAATTGCACTTACAGATGTAGCAACAAACTGTAGTTACTGACAGTGGTTTTCTGAAGTGTTCCTGAGCCCATGTGGTGATATCCTTTGCACACTGATGGCGCTTTTTGATGCAGGGATCGACGCCTGAGGGATCAAAAGTCCATAATATCATTGCTTACGTGCAGTGATTTCTCCAGATTTTCCGAACCTTTTGATGATATTACGGACTTTAGATGGTGAAATCCCTAAATTCCTAGTAATAGCTGTTGAGAAATGTTGTTCTTAAACTGTTGGACAATTTGCTCACGCATTTGTTCACAAAGTGGTGACCCTCGCCCCATCCTTGTTTGTGAATGACTGAGCATTTCACGGAAGCTGCTTTTATACCCAATCATGGCACCCACCTGTTCCCAATTAGCCTGTTCACCTGTGGGATGTTCCAAATAAGTGTTTGATGAGCATTCCTCAACTTTATCAGTCTTTTTTGAAACATTCTGCAGACATCAAATTCCAAATGAGCTAATATTTGCAAGAAAATAAAGTTTTCCAGTTCGACCGTTAAGTATCTTGTCTTTGCAGTCTATTCAATTGAATATAGGTTGAAAATGATTTGCAAATCCTTGTATTCTGTTTTTATTTATGATTTACACAATGTGCCAACTTCACTGGTTTTGGGGTTTGTATATACTTACAGCATGTACAGTTTATTAAATGTGGATGGAGGTTTTTGGTTGTTTTTGGAGTGCTTTATAGGTGAAATAGTGCAAATCCCATTACCTCTATTGTTAGCTGTCTCTTGCTAGTGTTTATTTACAAATTAGAATGCATTAAAATAAGAAAAAATATTTTCCAAAAAAGAGCAGTTTTCCCTTAAAGACTTTTTTATTTATTAATAAAGGCAAAACAAGCGTTGCATGTTCACTTCCTGTTGTAGACAACTCCAATGGGGAGTTTCATTTGTACCGGGAAGTCGGAAGTTTGAGTTCCGAGTAGGAATTTCAACTGGAACAACCCTCGAGGTCGGATATCCAAGTCGGAAAGTCGGAGCATTCTCACCACCACCGAGTTGGCTTCAAAGAAAGCTGCTCGGAATGTAATCATTAAAATAGGCTTCAATTATATCCACTTCTGATTAGTTTTTGTTGCACTAAATCAGCCACATACGATGGATGTTTGGACGTTTATATATAGTAATGTCAGTGTAGTATAAACTACATTTATTCTACATCGCTAGCAATAGAGTCTGTGTTCCATCTTCATCTGACGTGTTTGAAAGTTGCAGAAAGAGTCCATATTTTCCCATAAATTATTTACATTCAGACAAAAAGAATAGCCTCCGTAGATGTGGCCATCTTGATTTCCGACTACGTAACAGGAACACTCATAGCTCGGCTGTGACGTCATTCCCAGCTCCACTTCCAACTTCCGAGGTAATCGGAACTCACCACAAGTATAGATCGATTACTCGAGCTCTATGCTAAGGGAGCGCAGCTTGTAGGGTCAATGTGCACAACAGGAACAGCTAACAGCACCGCCTTTGTGGCATCAAATACTCCGGTGAGAGCCTAGGTGGAGAACTTTGCATCTACACACTGGATGACTGGAGAACAAACAGTATTATTAGGCCTTTTTCACCCGCTCAAAGCTTTACGGGAACTTTCTTTACTTTACTTTACAGGTAAATAAAGTACCCCCCTGTGTTTTCACCAAAACCTACCCGGGTAGATTTAGTTCTTGAAGAACTATTTTTTTAGTTCCGAATAGAAAGTGGGACTTTCGGGGGTTCCCAGGAGCGTTTATCCCTGTTTAACACAGTCGGGGTGTTCCCAAAACATTGCATTCATGCACTTCATAATGGGCCTAAGTGCCAAAACAGTAAAAAAAAATGTACAGGTCTCCGAAATACTTCAAGTGAAGTGAAGTGAAGTGAAGTGAATTACATTTATATAGCGCTTTTTCTCAAGTGACTCAAAGCGCTTTACATAGTGAAACCCAATATCTAAGTTACATTTAAACCAGTGTGGGTGGCACTGGGAGCAGGTGGGTAAAGTGTCTTGCCCAAGGACACAACGGCAGTGACTAGGATGGCGGAAGCGGGGATCGAACCTGCAACCCTCAAGTTGCTGGCACGGCCGCTCTACCAACCGAGCTATACTGTCGTTCAAGCCATGGTTTTGATCAAATGGTACAAAAACTGCCAAGGCAACAAACCGTAACATCCGGGTAAGCATTTTCTTTGTTTCGCTTTGACGGGGGACGGCGTGGCGAAGTTGGTAGAGTGGCTGTGCCAGCAATCGGAGTGTTGCTGGTTACTGGTTACTGGGGTTCAATCCCAGTAATGCTCCTGATGGCTGCTGGTAGCACCTTGCATGGCAGCTCCCGCCATCAGTGTGTGAATGTGTGTGTGAATGGGTGAATGTGGAAATACTGTCAAAGCGCTTTGAGTACCTTGAAGGTAGAAAAGCGCTATACAAGTATAACCCATTTATCATTTATTTATTTATTTATTTGGTGTGGTTACCGTATTTTTCGGACTATAAAGCGCACTTAAAATCCTTTCATATTCTCAAAACTCGACGGTGCACCTTGTAATCCGGTGCACCTAATGTGCGGAATAATTGTGGTTGTGCTTACCGACCTCAAAGCTATTTTATTTGGTACATGGTGAAATGATAAGTGTGACCAGTATATGGCAGTCACACATAAGAGATACATGTAGACTGCAATTTGATGGCAGTCACACATAAGAGATACGTGTAGACTGCAATATGACTCAAGTAAACAACACCAACATTTTATATGTTCCATTGAAAATATAGAACATTACACACGGCGCTCAAAAATCTATCAAAATGTTTTTGTACGACTTTGGTAAGCTATGAAGCCACACCGCTTGATGGATAGTACTGTGCTTTAACATATGAGTATTATTATGGTGTGTGTATAAGGTAGGACATTATCTGGCGGTTTGTTTTGCAATATTATGCGACGTGTATTTGGGATCTGCATAAATCCTGAAAATTTGTGCGCGTCCGCCCTTGTAGTCCGTGCCGAGACCATAGTCGATAAGCTTCTTTTCTCTATCTTTTTGTTATGGGACATTCATGCTCCGCTGTTGCCATTTCTAATATAGAGTAGTGTAAAGTTCTTACTTATATCTGTCAGTAAACTCGTCATGAAAGCACTAAAACATACCGGTGTAGTGAGTTTACATTATTCACCCAAGGAACTTTAGTTATTAGAGAGTTTCGGTCGGACGTTTTTTCACGGGGCACATTTCCGGCCTTGTTTTTGTTTCCGGATGAGAAGATGCTGCTCCGTTATTGATTGAAGTAAAGTCTGAATGTCATTAAAACAGTTAGCTCCATCTTTTGACACTTCTTCCACTCCCGTCCTTGCACGCTACACCGCTACAACAAAGATGACGGAGAAAAGACACCGCTGAAGGTGAGCCACGTAAGTAAGACCTCCCACAAAACGGTGCATCCTGAACCTCCATTACATGTTATGTAGACCACAAGGAAGTGCTTTACATTTAGAAAAAAATAATTATAATATGACCCCTTTAATGCGCCCTATAATCCGGTGCGCCTTTTGTATGAAAATAAACCTGACTAGACCCGCTCATCGACAGTATGCCTTATAATCTGGTGCGCCTTATAAATCCAGAAAATACAGTACTTACAACAATAAACAAACATGTGGATTACCATGCAAATGCAAATATTATTGCTTGTCAATGGATGTGAAGATGTCTTGTTTTAAAGCAAATATGAAGTTCAACCAGAATGACGATGTCTGTACTCTTGTAGGCTGATTAGCAGGCGATGGCCCAGCCTTTGTCCTCATCATTTGAATGCTTTCCATGCTTGGTTGTTGACTTCATGCTATGATTACAAAAGCCTGTTGTTTGTGATACCAATGTAAAGGGTAGATGAGGACACCTGTAATGGGATCACAGTTTTTGACAGTACCAATGAATGACTCACAGCATCAGGTGTATAACACTTCCGCTGAGCATACGTGATGAGGGAAAGCCTATTTCCTCCAGGGCCACAACACACAACAACAACAAACAGCTCTGAGATGTGCGTATAATGCCTTTGGGAAGTTCTCCAAAAAGCTCACTTTTTCCATTCCGTCCGCAGTCTCCTGACAGAGATGTTTCTGTTGCAACACTGCTGATCATTCACAATGACATCATCTTGACTAGAAGATTGTCACGTTCATTATTTTATTGACAGTAAATCTAGGTTTTTCATATAATTGGGTTCGATACTTAGGTTTTAGAACTTTTCAAAACGGATTACTAACAAAATCAGAGGTGTGACTTTACAGAAGTACCTTGACTTAAAGGCCTACTGAAACCCACTACTACCGACCACACAGTCTGATAGTTTATATATCAATGATGAAATCTTAACATTGCAACACATGCCAATACGGCCGGGTTAACTTATAAAGTGCAATTTTAAATTTCCCGCTAAACTTCCGGTTGAAAACGCCTTTGGATGATGACGTATGCGCGTGACGTAGCCAGTGAAACAGAAGTATCGGTACCCCATTGAATCCAATACAAAAAGCTCTGTTTTCATCTCATAATTCCACAGTATTCTGGACATCTGTGTTGGTGAATCTTTTGCAATTTGTTTAATGAACAATGGAGACTGCAAAGAAGAAAGTTGTAGGTGGGATCGGTGTATTAGCGGCTGGCTGTAGCAACACAACCAGGAGGACTTACTTGGATAGCAGACGCGCTAGCCGACGCTAGCCGCCAACCGCACGGATGATCGGGTGAAGTCCTTCGTCGCGCCGTCGATCGCTGGAACGCAGGTGAGCACGGGTGTTGATGAGCAGATGAGGGCTGGCTGGCGTAGGTGGAGCGCTAATGTTTTTATCATAGCTCCGTGAGGTCCCGTTATACTAAGTTAGCTTCAATGGCGTCGTTAGCAACAGCATTTTTAAGCTTCGCCAAGCTGGAAAGCATTAACCGTGTATTTACATGTTCATGGTTTAATAGTATTGTTGATTTTCTGTCTATCCTTCCAGTCAGGGGTTTATGTATTTTGTTTCTATCTGCATTTGAGCCCGATGCTATCACGTTAGCTCCCTAGCTAAGTTAGCTTCAATGGCGTCGTTAGCAACAGCATTGTTAACCTTCGCCAGGCTGGAAAGCATTAACCGTGTATTTACATGTCCATGGTTTAATAGTATTGTTGATCTTCTGTCTATCTTTCCAGTCAGGGATTTATTTATTTTGTTTCTATATGCAGTTAAGCACGATGCTATCACGTTAGCTCCGTAGCTAAAGTGTTTCGTCGATGTATTGTCGTGGAGATAAAAGTCACTGTGAATGTCCATTTAGCGTTCTCGACTCTCATTTTCAAGAGGATATAGTATCCGAGGTGGTTTAAAATACAAATCCGTGATCCACAATAGAAAAAGTAGAGAGTGTGGAATCCAATGAGCCAGCTTGTACCTAAGTTACGGTCAGAGCGAAAAAAGATATGTCTTGCACTGCATTCTAGTCTGTCACTCTAACGTTCCTCATCCACGAATCTTTCATCCTCGCTCAAATTAATGGGGTAATCATCGCTTTCTCGGTCCGAATCGCTCTAGCTGCATTGAAAACAATAGGAAAATATGAGGAGGCGATCAACTGACTACGTCACGCTACTTCCGGTAGGGGCAAGGCTTTTTTAAATCAGAGACCAAAAGTTGCAAACTTTATCGTCGTTGTTCTATACTAAATCCTTTCAGCAAAAATATGGCAATATCGCGAAATGATCAAGTATGACACATAGAATGGATCTGCTATCCCCGTTTAAATAAAAAAATTTCACTTCAGTAGGCCTTTAACAAGCTTATTTGGTTATGTGGTAGAGCTCTTAACTCCAAACACTTGTATCTTAAATCATTGTTTCCCATTGAAATTAATTACAGTCAACTTAATTGGTGCTCGGTGTGATGATCCTGTTACGGCTACTCATGCATTCAAAAAGGTTCGAAAAAATAAAAATAAAGATAGCAGAGTAGTCCTGAGGAGGATGTCTATGACTCACTAAATTCCTTAATAAGCATTCGCGGAGATATTTCTAGATTCCAAATGATCATAATTTATTTTTACAAACAAAAAATATTCTCCGTGGTTGACTTCATAATAATCAAAATAACTTATTTAGTGGTAAATCAACTGTTTCACTCCTCACTCCTTCAACATGGCAGACAGACAAAAGGAGCACCCAGCTGTCCTGTCTTCTTAATCGTAGGAGGAGGAAGTGGCTGAAAACAATCAGTCAATCATAATTCATCTAAAACATCCAATAATTCATCAACATCATCATTGGCATTATTTGATTTCATTGTCAAAGCAATTAATAAATAAATAATATAGATAGGCTCCAACAGATCATTGCCCTGATCATGTTTTGTTTCAGTTTAAAACTCCCTTAGTTCTGTTTCAGCTCCCCTGGGTTTGTGTTTCTTGGTTGTCATGGGTGCTGATTCTTTTCACCTGCCTCTGATTAGTGCAGTGCCTCAGACTGGAAGTCTCTGCAGAGAGTGGTGAGGACGGCGGAAAAAATCATCAGGACTCCTCTTCCTCCTATCCAGGGAATCCCAAAAAGCCGCTGCCTGACCAGAGCTTAGAAAATCTGCAGAGACTCCTCCCACCCCCACCAAGGACTGTTTTCACTGCTGGACTCTAGAAAGAGGTTCCGCAGCCTCCGTAGCAGAACCTCCAGGTTCTGTACCAGCTTCTTCCCTCAGACTCTTGAATGCATCATAATAATCCCCTCCATTTCCCCCAAAATCGGATGAACTCGCTGGAATATAAAGACAATATAACATACATCCATAAACGTGGATGCATATGCAAAAGTGCAATATATTTATCTGTACAGTTATCTATTTATTTATATCTGCACATTATTGCTCTTTTATCCTGCACTACAACGAGCTAATGCAACAAAATGTCGTTCTTATCTGTACTGTGAAGTTCAAATTTGAATGACAATAAAAGGAAGTCTGAGTCTAATATTTATTCCTGCCTTTCGCCACACTCGGTCTGGCTGTCTTGTTTGCTTTACGCAACAGTTACGTTTGATGATTTCCTACTTCTTTGCTCACGATTCCTCTGCTAAGTCTTGCCTTAGCTCCCCGTGCGAACGGCACAAGTCTCTTTTGTTTTGTATCTTGTCTTTTGGTATTTTGAATTATGAGGAATAAATCATTTCCTTACCTGCACATTGCCTCCGGTGTTCCTGTTGCATCTTGGTAGAACGACCCGCGCATCACCATGCGGCCCAGACGTAACACTTGGCCCACCAAAACAGCACACTTTTAACATGGAACGTGCTTTTTAAAAAGGAAAACAAACTTTTAAACAAGAAATATTACATTAAAAAATACAATAGAATGTACTACTTTCAAATACAGTAGTGTTATGAAATAATTTAATATTAATGTACAGCATTTACCTTGGAGAACGGACTTCTACGGTGTCTTCTTCCAGATGCTTCTCTGTCAAACACACCATCAGCAGCGTTTCCATATTTTCATGGATAAGTGTCATGATAATAATTACATATTATTTTTACATCCTTGGCTGGGGTTAGACTCATTCTCACTTTCTTCCTTACCATGCTTAGAAAACCAAGTTGGGTCCATCTCTATAGCTATAAGCTAAAGCTAACGAATAAGATCAGACGTTTTGTTTGGAGAATGCAGGGTTCACTGTGACATTTGTTACGCCAACTAATGACGGGGGATGATTGCAACTCAAAGTTTTGCTTGCAACTTAAAGCATAACAATTCACTGAGGAGACAGCTCTTATCTCAAAACACTCTTAAAGGGAAATTGCACTTTTTTTTGCCGATCATTCACAATCCTTATGTAAGACAAGAACACGTCGCTTTATTTTTTTTAAGCATTCTAATTTTAATAGCACCCATGAAGACCTCAAAACTGCCAGAAGTACTCCATTTACATCTCGTGACCTGAATATTAACTAAATATTAGCAATATTGTTATTAAAAGGCGCTAATGCGAGGAACTACTTTTAGTGGGGCTGTGATCACAGGAAGGTAACTCGATTATGCAGATGTTGACATACTGATCCGGTGAGCTGCTGCATCGCCTCTGAGTTGGTAAAAGTTCAACCGTTTCTAGATCATAAATCACGTCTGTCACCTGGATAGTGGAAGGTTGTGGCCATACACAGAGAAGTTGGTCAACTCTGACATTCAACTTAGACCCAGAGATGGCGAGAAAGACATGAAAAGACAATTGTTTGGGGCCAATTGTTTTTTTGTTTTTTTTCCCTGCGTGAGGATTATAATTATTTCTTCATCTAAACGGGAAGATATAAACATCCCATCAGTCGGCATCCCAGTGAGAGGAAACATTGTACAGTAGGTGGTTGTTTTATTATGTTCGTACACTGCAAAAAGTCAGTGTTCAAAAACAAGAAAAAAATATACAAAAATTAGGGGTATTTTACTTGAACTAAGCAAAACTATCTGCCAATAGAACAAGAACATTTGGCTTGTCAAGACTTTCCAAAACAAGTCAAATTTGCTAAGCTCAATGAACCCAAAAATACCTTAAAATAAGTATATTCTCACTAATAACAAGTGCACTTTTCTTGGTAGAAAAATACAATTAGACCTTTTTGCTCAATATGTTGAAAAATATTCTCAAATTAAGTAAATGCTAGTGCCATTATCTTGACATAATGATATGCGCTCAGCATCATGATTTTTTTTTTCATACTTGAAGTAAGAAATTTATACTTTAAAAAAGTAGTTTTATACTTGTGAGTGTTAATAACACAGCTTTGCATCAGTTGATATTCTAGTTTCAGACAGAAAATAAGCAAATATCACCCTTATTTGAGATATTTAATCTTACTTAGATTTCAGTTTTTGCAGTGTAGTTTGAATTTCTTGTTTAGCACTTAGCAACAGGGACGTGCACATGATTATAGAGGGGCAGGGCTCAAAGTCAGAAAAGGGCAGGACATTTTTTTTTGGTCCTTTACACAATATGGAAATTAATGTAAAATTAAATTTGCTAATAGGAAGCTAACTACTTAGCTGTGTGTCCTTTGTAGGTAAAAGTGATTGCCATTTCTTTTGTGTCAACAAATTATTGTCATAATGAGTTAATTCACATTATCATAGGCTTGGAAGACATGAAAAGCAACAAAACACTGGTTTATTATTAGGCTATTTATTGTTAAAGATAAGCACTTTAATATTGAACATTGAACAGTGCAACATGAACTTTGAAAAAAAATACAAAAATAAATACCCAAATGGAAAAAACTTCAATGTGAAAATCTGTCCTTCTTCCCTTAACTTTATGAAAACACCATCAAGTTGGTCTTTCTCACTTAATGCTCAGACTAAACAACTGAAACGCAATACAGGGCCAAAAATATGGACCAGGGGCCAGTAGAGGGCTGTAGGATGGAGGCCACCCATACCCAAATATGCTCCTCAATGTAAATTCAGGCATTGTGCTGCAGGCATAACAGACTCAGACTTAGACTTCCTTTTTATTGTCATTCAAATTTGAACTTTACAGCACAGATAAGAACGAAATTTCGTTACATAAGCTCATGGTAGTGCAGGATAAAAAAAAAAGCAATAAGGTGCATATATAAATAAATAAATATATATAAATAATATATAAATAATATATATATAAAATAAATAAATATATATAAATATGTATAAATAAATAAATAGATTACTGTACAGATAAATATATTGCACTTTTTCCACATGCGTCCACATTTCAATCAATCAATCAATCAATGTTTATTTATATAGCCCTAAATCACAAGTGTCTCAAAGGGCTGTACAAGCCACAACGACATCCTCGGTACAGAGCCCACATACGGGCAAGGAAAAACTCACCCCAGTGGGACGTCGGTGAATGACTATGAGAAACCTTGGAGAGGACCGCATATGTGGGTAACCCCCCCCCTCTAGGGGAGACCGAAAGCAACGGATGTCGAGTGGGTCTGACATAACATTGTGAAAGTCCAGTCCACAGTGGATCCAACTCATCAGCGGGAGTCCAGTCCACAGCGGGGCCAACAGGAAACCATCCCGAGCGGAGACGGGTCAGCAGCGCAGAGATGTCCCCAACCGATGCACAGGCTAGTGGTCCACCCGGGGTCCCGGCTCTGGACAGCCAGCACTTCATCCATGGCCACCGGACCTATGCAACTCCCCCTCGCAAGGGACAGGGGAGAAGAGGAGAGAAGAAAAGAAACGGCAGATCAACTGGTCTAAAAAAGGGGGGGTCTATTTAAAGGCTAGATTATACAAATGAGTTTTAAGATGGGACTTAAATGCTTCTACTGAGGTAGCATCTCTAACTGTTACCGGGAGGGCATTCCAGAGTACCGGAGCCCGAATAGAAAACGCTCTATAGCCCGCAGACTTTTTTTTGGCTCTGGGAATCACTAATAAGCCGGAGTTCTTTGAACGCAGATTTCTTGTCGGGACATATGGTACAATACAATCGGCGAGATAGGCTGGAGCTAAACCGTGTAATATTTTATACGTAAGTAGTAAAACCTTAAAGTCGCATCTTAAGTGCACAGGAAGCCAGTGCAAGTGAGCCAGTATAGGCGTAATATGATCAAACTTTCTTGTTTTTGTCAAAAGCCTTGCAGCCGCATTTTGTACCAACTGTAATCTTTTAATGCTAGACATAGGGAGACCCGAAAATAATACGTTACAGTAATCGAGACGAGACGTAACGAACGCATGAATAATGATCTCAGCGTCGCTAGTGGACAAGATGGAACGAATTTTAGCGATATTACGGAGATGAAAGAAGGCCGTTTTAGTAACAATCTTAATGTGTGACTCAAACGAGAGAGTTGGGTCGAAGATAATACCCAGATTCTTTACCGAGTCTCCTTGTTTAATTGTTTGGTTGTCAAATGTTAAGGTGGTATTATTAAATAGATGTCGGTGTCTAGCAGGACCGATAATCAGCATTTCCGTTTTCTTAGCGTTGAGTTGCAAAAAGTTAGCGGACATCCATTGTTTAATTTCATTAAGACACGCCTCCAGCTGACTACAGTCCGGCGTGTTGGTCAGCTTTAGGGGCATGTAGAGTTGGGTGTCATCAGCATAACAGTGAAAGCTAACACCGTACTTGCGTATGATGTCACCCAGCGGCAGCATGTAAATACTAAAGAGTGCAGGGCCAAGAACCGAACCCTGGGGAACTCCGCACGTTACCTTGACATAGTCCGAGGTCACATTGTTATGGGAGACGCACTGCATCCTGTCAGTAAGATAAGAGTTAAACCAAGACAAGGCTAAGTCTGACATACCAATACGTGTTTTGATACGCTCTAATAAAATATTATGATCGACGGTATCGAAAGCGGCGCTAAGATCAAGAAGCAGCAACATAGATGACGCATCAGAATCCATCGTTAGCAATAGATCATTAGTCATTTTTGCGAGGGCTGTCTCCGTAGAGTGATTTGCCCTGAAACCGGATTGAAAAGGTTCACAGAGATTGTTAGTCACTAAGTGTTCATTTAGCTGCTGTGCAACAGTTTTTTCGAGAATTTTGGAAATAAACGGAAGGTGGGAGACCGGTCGGTAGTTTACCATGAGGTCAGGATCGAGGTTAGGTCTTTTGAGCAGAGGATGAATAACCGCTTTTTTGAATGCTAGGGGAACAGTGCCGGAGGAAAGTGATAAGTTTATAATATTTAACACTGATGGACCTAATAATACAAACAGTTCCTTGATAAGTTTCCCAGGAAGTGGGTCAAGTAAACATGTTGTTTGTTTTATCCCACTTACACGCTGTAATAATTCCTCTAATGTTATTTCATCAAAAATAGAGAGACTATTTTGGAGGGCGGTATCCGTCGTATATACAGTCGTATTTGTGTTAATAGAACCCAGTTGTAGCTGGGATGCGTTGTCTTTAATCTCCTTTCTAATGAGTTCAATTTTCTTATTAAAGAAATTCATAAAATCATCTGCCGAGTGGGTGGAGCTACTGGGAGGAGTCCCTTGTTGGGTTAGCGATGCTACTGTACTAAACAGAAATTTAGGATCGTTTTTGTTGAGGCGGATGAGATTTGAGTAGTATTTAGCTTTAGCTAAGGTAAGCATGCGTTTATAAGTTATTAAGCTATCACTCCATGCTTGATGGAAAACCTCAAGTTTAGTCGCGCGCCATTTGCGTTCCAGTTTTCTACATGATAATTTATGAGCTCTAATTTCTTCTGTAAACCATGGGGTGCGCCTTTTAGGGGCCCTTTTTTGCTTTAGCGGTGCTATACTATCAATAATTTCGCGCAAGGCATCGTCAAAGTTGTTAGTGAGTTTATCAATAGAGCCGACATAATTTGGGAATGGTGCTATTACCGAAGGCAGTAGGTCAGCAAGAGTCATCGTTGTGGCAGCATTAATGTCGCGGCCGCTATAGCAGTTATTATTATTATTAGCTTGTTGACAAAGAGTCAAAACTTCAAATTTTATAAGGTAATGATCGGACATTACTTTAGTATATGGAAGTATCATAACTTTGGAGGTGGTGACACCCCTGACAAGCACTAGATCTATTGTATTACCGTTGCGATGCGTGGGTTCATGTATTATTTGTGTAAGACCACAGCTATCAATTATGGTTTGGAGCGCCACGCACTGAGGGTCCGATGGGGTATTCATATGGATATTAAAGTCCCCCATTATGATTATATTGTCGGCGTGCGTCACTAGATCAGCAACGAACTCTGAGAATTCACTGATAAAGTCCGAATAGGGCCCAGGGGGGCGGTAGATAACAGCCAGGTCGAGAGGTAGCGGTGTGACAGACCTCATAGTAAGCACCTCAAACGATTTATATTTATTATTTAGGTTAGGGGTAAGGTTGAAATTTTCATTGTATATTAGTGCGACACCCCCTCCCCTTTTAAGAGGGCGGGCAACATGCGCATTCGTATAGTTAGGAGGAGATGCCTCATTGAGCGCAAAAAATTCGTCCGGTTTGAGCCAGGTTTCGCTAAGACCAATGACGTTAAGATTGTTGTCTCTAATGACCTCATTAACCAATAACGCCTTGGGAGACAACGATCTTATGTTTAAAAAGCCCATATTATAGGTATTGGGCTGTTTTGACGAGTTTTTGTTAAGATTATCCGTAGTGGCAATATTAACAATGTTGCGTTTATTATGCGTAGTGCACTTTAAATAGTTTCGACCATATCTAGGAATTGATATGACGGGAATTTTCCGATTGTTTGCTTGGTGCTGCAATAGACTGGACATATCATAATTTGCCACCTCAGTAGAATGCATGTCCACCTCTGACACAGACACAACAGAAAAAACATTATGTGAATTGTGTATTATTCTAAGAGAATTGCTATGCGTACATGGATTATCCAGCCTGGCGCTGGCTAGTTCTAGCTTAACTGACTCCTCACCCGGACTAACAGACATTGTAATTGCCTGTGACCGGGCTTGCTCTAGTGTAGTCAGTCAAGTGAGACTTAAATAGTAGTCTATGTTTCTAGACAGGATGATGGCGCCTTCCTGGTTAGGGTGAAGGCCGTCTCTCATCAGCAAGCCTGGTTTGCCCCAGAAAGAGGGCCAGTTATCAATAAACGTTAGTCCCTGCGTCCTACAGTAGCTAGCCAACCACTTGTTAAGCGAGACTAATCTGCTATATCTCTCATCATTGCCTCTCGCAGGCAGGGGGCCAGAGACAATTACTCGATGCCTGGACATCTTTCTGGCGAGATCACAAGTCCTGGCTATGTTTCTCTTTGTAATCTCTGACTGTCTCATTCTAGTGTCATTGGAGCCAACGTGTACAACTATATTCGCATAATATATATATATATTTATGGATGTATGTTATATTGTCAACATGAATCAAGTTTAAATACAGATGGTAATATTCCTAACAGATAACCTACATCTTATATCCCCAGAATGCTGAAATTATTATTATTACTACTACTACTAATAATAATAATAATAATTATTATTATTATTATCATTATTCTTCTTCTTATTATTGTTATTATTATCATTATTATTATTATTATTTTGTTAACCCACACAGTAATAGCAAAGTCACAATAAACTTTATATCCAAACCTCTACTGTGAGAGAAATGTGATCCGCCGTAAACACAGTGCATTTTATTTAGAAAATTAACCCGGTGTTTTATTTTTTATTCTGTGCGGAATTGATGTGTTGTGCTCAATTGATGCGCCGTGCTCCGACGTCCGGCAAAAACAGAAGCTGACACATTGAATAATAGAACAATACAGCGTTTTTCTGAAATATTACCCATATTAGATGCTGAATAAGTGGACGGCGACTAGACCATAACTCACAGGTTCAACTTGCTCCACTGTCACGTCTCCTCAGGGGCGCAGTTGGCTCTCTCTCCTCTCACTTACTCACTCACTCGCCCTCTCTCTCTCTCTCTGGCGGAAGCGGCAGGCTCAAACAACCCGGTATTACAAGAAAACGTGGAGTTTTTGTAACGCTGCTTTTTTTTTTTTTTTTTTTTTACATCCCTGACAGGAACTTATTAATGTTGTTTAAAGAAGAAAAAAAACAAAACAAAAAAACACACACACACAGGCAGAGGGCACTTTTTAAGACGAGGCAAAAAAGGGCAGGGGCTGTGTGCACGTGCCTGCTTAGCAATACTGCTACTTGCTGAATCTGTTTATCACCGAGCTTCTAAAACTTGTAGCTTATCCTCTGTATATTCTGGCTCAAAAACATAAGATTCTGGATCATCATTTGTCCCAAAGTAGTTGTTGCTGGCTCTCTTGTAGTAGTTGTTATTGTGAAAACAAATAGTAAACGTTGTAATGCGTCTATGAAATTAATGTGCCGCCGTTTGCTTAAAATGAGCAAAATACGTAAATATTACATGTTTTTATGATAGTGCCTGTTACTACATTAAATATATACTTAAAGACAGCGAAAAGCGAATGAACGCGTCTTAAACACAATCTAGCATTCGAGCTAGCTAACTCCTTTATAAAGCAGCTTCTCCAACATTAATCCTTATCTCCACAAACTACATTTCTTACAAACCCCAAAACCAGTGAAGTTGGCACGTTGTGTAAATCGTAAATAAAAACAGAATACAATGATTTGCAAATCCTTGCCAACCTATATTCAATTGAATGGACTGCAAAGACAAGATATTTAACGTTCGAACTGGAAAACGTTGTTATTTTTAGAAAATATTAGCTCATTTGGAATTTGATGCCTGCAACATGTTTTAAAAAAGCTAGCACAAGTGGCAAAAAAGAGTGAGAAAGTTGAGGAATGCTCATCAAAGACTTATTTGGAACATCCCACAGGTGAGCAGGCAAATTGGGAACAGGTGGGTGCCATGATTGGGTATAAAAGTAGATTCCATGAAATGCTCAGTCATTCACAAACAAGGATGGGGCGAGGGTCACCACTTTTCCAACAAATGCCTGAGCAAATTGTTTAAGAACAACATTTCTCAACGAGCTATTGCAAGGAATTTAGGGATTTCACCATCTACGGTCTGTAATATCATCAAAAGGATCAGAGAATCTGGAGAAATCACTGCACGTAAGCAGCAATGCTGAAAACCAACATTGAATGCCCGTGACCTTCGATCCCTCAGGCGGTACTGCATCAAAAACAGACATCAGTGTGTAAAGGTTATCACCACATGGGTGATACCCAGTGTTGGGACTGTAACGCTGTTATTTTCGACAGTAACTGTCAGGACTGGGTCTATGGCGTGGTTTGTTCTCCCAGAAGGCAATGGAAAATTGGCGCGTGCAAGACGTGAATTTAAATACATTTTTAATTCTAACTCAAAAAAAGTACAAACAAAAGGCGCTCACAGCGGAGATAACAAACTTGGCAATAAACACAAAACTTGCACAATGGCAGAAACTATGCTCAATGAAACAAAAACACTAACTGTAGCATCAATAAACAAAAAACTTACTTTGACAAGAAAAGGGCATGGATCGTAATAGTGTGTCAAGAGTGATGTCGCCAGGCCGACTGCTTGGCAACAATGGCTTTAAATACTAGTGACATGATTAGTGAAAACGTGAGACAGGTGCGTGACATGAGGATGTGAACCAGGTGAAACTAATGGTTACTATGGTGACAAAGCAAGGGAGTGAAGACAAGAACTAAAAAGTGTCCATAAACCAAGCAAAACAAAAACATGATCAACACAGACATGACAGTAACTAGTAGTCTAACTCGTTATTTTTTATATTCAGTAACTCAGTTACCGTTACTACATGATGCGTTACTGCGTTATTTTACGTTATTTTTTATGTAGTATCGGCTAGAAACATAAGATCTGAGTGTGTTTTATTGGAGCGCTGCGGTGTCGTCCCTCTGTGTCACAAGGAAAAGAAGAGGCGCGCTTTGTGTGGGTGGTGGCGGAGGGGGGGGGGGGGGGGGGGGGGTCTGTGTTTATTAACAAAACATCATGGCGGAGCCAGAAGTCGAGTTTCTTAACATGGAGATATTCTCACTACTTTTCTTTTGTCGAGCACAAAGAAAAGAACATTTGAGTTAAATGTAAGTTGTGTCTTGGATCAAAGATCCTATCTACTGCCCAAAACAGCAATTCAAATCTGCTGAAACAGCTACAAAAGCAACATGCTTCGACGAAGCTAGTAAAGAGAGACACACTTAACCTCCACCTCCAACAGCGGCTGGATTTTAACGGCGGGACTGCTAGCCAGGACAACATTGATAGAGCCATTGCAGCGTATGTGCTAGAAGACATGCAGGCTATTTCTACAGTGGAGTCACCCGCTTTCAGGCAGCTGGACACAGTGGACAGTGAGTACATAAACATGGAAAGCGAGCTAAAGAAGACACTCCAAACTCTGCCTCTGCTCATCATTCAGCACTGAAGGTACACACACTCTGTCAATTCTCTTATAAACTCTTTCATTCTGGACTTCTAGAGTGTTTGATTATCACATCACTCTAAATGTATAGACTATAAAGTTCACAAACATAAAGAGGGATCCTAGTAGGCCAGGCCAATCTTTCCTTATCTCTAAACTAAAACTGGGGAAATGCGTAGTGTGTTCTGGGCGTCAGTGCAGTGTTGATCTCATGAAGACATGATTTTATTTCCGAATTCCTTGAGAGAAAAAAAATGCCTGGTTAGGCTTTGTGTATGTCAAGTGTGCCTTCCTTGGGTGAAGC
Organism: Entelurus aequoreus; assembly: GCF_033978785.1. Taxonomy (NCBI): domain Eukaryota; kingdom Metazoa; phylum Chordata; class Actinopteri; order Syngnathiformes; family Syngnathidae; genus Entelurus; species Entelurus aequoreus. The sequence goes on along the minus strand of NC_084754.1, from coordinate 29,971,977 downwards.
CAGGTTTACAGCTATGCTGTTATTATGCTGTTTGTTACTTATGTATGTTATGTTGCAGCTACCGTATTTTTCGGAGTATAAGTCGCTCCGGAATATAAGTTGCACCGGCTGAAAATGCATAATAAAGAAGGAAAAAAACATATATAAGTCGCACTGGAGTATAAGTCGCATTTTTTGGGGAAATGTATTTGATAAAACCCAACACCAAGAATAGACATTTGAAAGGTAATTTAAAATAAATAAAGAATAGTGAACAACAGGCTGAATAAGTGTACGTTATATGACGCATAAATAACCAACTGAGAACGTGCCTGGTATGTTAACGTAACATAAATGGTAAGAGTCATTCAAATAACTATAACATATAGAACATGCTATACGTTTACCAAACAATCTGTCACTCCTAATCGCTAAATCCCATGAAATCTTATACGTCTAGTCTCTTATGTGAATGAGCTAAATAATATTATTTGATATTTTACGGTAATGTGTTAATAATTTTACACATAAGTCGCTCCTGAGTATAAGTCGCACCCCCGGCCAAACTATGAAAAAAACTGCGACTTATAGTCACAAAAATACGGTATTTAAAATAGTTTTGTCAATTTGTTCTGGCCTGAAATAAATTGGCCCTTTAAAACATATCTTTGTCTTTGTGTGTTGTATGTAGAGCACATTGCTTAGCAGAGTTCAGTGATGCAAATACATGTCAAGTTGATCAACACATTGTGTTATTCTCCAGTGCAATAACAGTACTGACATGAAGGCTAAAAGGGCATTAATGGGAGCCTTAAAAAAAGAAAGAAGAAGTAACTAAATAGTTACTTTTCACAGTAACACATTACTTTTTGGTGTAAGTAACTGAGTTAGTAACTGAGTTACTTTTGAAATAAAGTAACTAGTATCTGTAACTAGTTACTGGTTTTCAGTAACTAACCCAACACTGGTGATAACACACACAACAGCGTGGCTTCATAGTAAAAGAGTGCGGGTACTAGACTGGCCTGCCTGTAGTCCAGACCTGTCTCCCATTGAAAATGTGTGGTGCATTATGAAGCGTCAAATACCACAACGGAGACCCCGGACTGTTGAAAAACTTAAGCTGTACATCAAGCAAGAATGGGAAAGACTTCCACCTTAAAAGCTTAAAAAATTGGTCTCTTCAGTTCCCAAACATTTACTGAGTGTTGTTAAAAGGAAAGGCCATGTAACACAGTGGTGAACATGCCCCATGTGCCAACTTTTTTGCAATGTGTTGCTGCCATTAAAGTCTAAGTTAATGATTATTTGCAAAAAAAAATTACGTTTCTCAGCTCGAACATTAAATATCTTGTCTTTGCAGTCTATTCAATTGAATATAAGTTGAAAAGGATTTGCAAATCATTGTATTCTGTTTTTATTTACGAATTACATAACGTGCCAACTTCACTGGTTTTGGGTTTTGTAAATCTTTATCGCCTTATCGCTCATCCCTTTTTCAAACTATTCCGAGAAAAGAAAAAAAAAAGGAAATTCAGGTTATCTTTAATTGACATTCCAAAAAGTGCCTCTTTCCCCGCAATCCCCTATTTTCTGGCTGGAAAATTTCCAGCGAAATGAATGTCGTGTTTGCACACTACTCAACCACCAGGGTATCAAAATAATATTTTCCGCATTCCAACAATTCCCATAATTCGACATCTTCTATACAGCACATCGGTTCAGCCCTTGAGCAATCGCACGTCATTTCCACAGAAATTGCCTTGTGCAGTTCCTATCGCTCTCCTTCTGCCACATAACCATAAAACGATGACTAATATGGTGGAAGGGAGGACGGAGCTCGGTTTGAAATGCCAATTAGTCTGTTTGAGAAGCAAACAGAAGTACAGTAAATGCTCCATCTACACCAGGGGTCACCAACCTTTTTGAAAGCAAGAGCTACTTCTTGGGTAGTGATTAATACAAAGGGCTACCAGTTTGATACACACTTCAATAAATTGCCAGAAATAGACAATTTGCTCAATTTACCTTTAACTCTATGTTATTATTAATAATTAATGATATTTACACTTAAATGAACGGTTTAAAAGAGGAAAAAACACGAAAAAAATGACAATTAAATTTTGAAACATAGTTTATCTTCAATATCGACTCTTTAAAATTCAAAATTCAACTGAAAAAAAGAATAGAAAAACTAGCTAATTCGAATCTTTTTGAAAAAAAAAAAAAAAAAAATGTATGGAACATCATTAGTAATTTTTCCTGATTAAGATTAATTTTAGAATTTTGATTACATATTTTAAATAGGTTAAAATCCAATCTACACTTTGTTAGAATATATAACAAATTGGACCAAGCTATATTTCTAACAAAGACAAATCATTATTTCTTCTAGATTTTCCAGAACAAAATTTTTAAAAGAAATTTAAAAGACTTTGAAATAAGATTTAAATTTGATTCTACAGATTTTCTAGATTTGCCAGAATATTTTTTTTGAATTTTAATCATAAGTTTGAAGAAATATTTCACAAATATTCTTCGTCGAAAAAACAGAAGCTAAAATGAAGAATTAAATTAAAATGTATTTATTATTCTTTACAATAAAAACAATACATTTACTTGAACATTGATTTAAATCGTCAGGAAAGAAGAGGAAGGAATTTAAAAGGTAAAAAGGTATATGTGTTTAAAAATCCTAAAATCATTTTTAAGGTTGTATTTTTTGTCTAAAATTGTCTTTCTGAAAGTTATAAGAAGCAAAGTAAAAAAATTAATGAATTTATTTAAACAAGTGAAGACCAAGTCTTTCAAATATTTTCTTGGATTTTCTAATTCTATTTGAGTTTTGTCTCTCTTAGAATTAAAAATGTCGAGCAAAGCGAGACCAGCTTGCTAGTAAATAAATACAATTTAAAAAATAGAGGCAGCTCACTGGTAAGTGCTGCTATTTGAGCTATTTTTAGAACAGGCCAGCGGGCTACTCATCTGGTCCTTACGGGCTACCTGGTGCCCGCGGGCACCACGTTGGTGACCCATGATCTACACCATCTTTCTCAGAATCAGCATCAGTCACAAAAATGATGTTACGGTAAATTCTGCTCACTTAAATTCAATTACAGACATTTAGCTTTAATATTTCAGTTTTCTTGATTTTTGAGCCAAGCAGTGTAACAAAATTCATGTGTAGTTTATATTGTCAATTGTTATTTTTAACAAACATTGCATAATCATTCACAGGTAATTAAAACATTGAAACTATGATTCCCTCTCCCCCCCACCCCCCGTAGTCCTTAATAAAAAAAAAAGTAGGATAATATAAAGAGGTCGCCTCATGTTCCACATTCATAAGTCACAATCATGTCACCACGTTCTATATTTACAACATTAATAGAGGAAATGAATCATTAACAGTACAACCCATCACATTTAAGTGTATTAAGAAACCAGCTCATGGCTTTACTGTAAGTGTTCACCTCAGGAAGAAATGGGAACTTTTCTGAAGTGTTTGTGGGGGGTGGGGGAAGCCACGTGATGTCTCCAAAAGTTAATTGTTTTAGACGATGTCACTGAAATAAAATACACATTAGAAGAAATAAACCAGAAGTTTAAGGCCTACTGAAATGAAATTTTCTTATTTAAACAGGGATAGCAGATCCATTCTATGTGTCATACTTGATCATTTCGCGATATTGCCATATTTTTGCTGAAATGATTTAGTAGAGAACATCGACGATAAAGTTTTGGTCGCTGATAAAAAAGCCTTGCCTGTACCAGAAGTAGCGTGACGTCACAGGTTGAACATTTGCACATTGTTTACACCAGCAGCGAGAGCGATTCGGACCGAGAAAGCGATGATTACCCCATTATTTTGAGCCAGGATGAAAGATTCGTGGATGAGGAACGTGAGAGTGAAGGACTAGAGTGCAGTGCAGGAAGTATCTTTTTTCGCTCTGACCGTAACTTAGGTACAAGGGATCATTGGATTCCACACTCTCTTCTTTTTCTATTGTGGATCACGGATTTGTATTTTAAACCACCTCGGATACTATATCCTCTTGAAAATGAGAGTCGAGAACGCGAAATGGACATTCACAGTGACTTTTATCTCCACGACAATACATCGGCGAAACACTTTAGCTACGGAGCTAACGTGATAGCATCGTGCTTAACTGCATATAGAAACAGACGAAATAAGCCCCTGACTGGAAGGATAGACAGAAAATCAACAATACTAACAAACACTGGACCTGTAACTACACGGTTAATGCTGTACCGCCTGGCGAAGCCTAGCAATGCTGTTGCTAACGACGCCATTGAAGCTAACTTAGCTACGGGACCTCGACAGAGCTATGCTAAAAACATTAGCTCTCCACCTACGCCAGCTCTCATCTGCTCATCACCACCCGTGCTCACCTGCGTTCCAGCGATCGACGGCGCGACGAAGGACTTCACCACGATGATCGGTGCGGTCGGCGGCCCAGAGACGGAGGAAGTCAAGGTGAGGACAGCGGTGAGGACAGCGGCGCGGCGGCGGGCGTTGTAGCTTTCGACGACACCCCGGCCGCCATCAGTGTCGGCAAGAAACATATATTTCCCCAAAGTTACGTACGTGACATGCACATAGCGCCACGCACGTACGGGCAAGCGATCAAATGTTTGGAAGCCAAAGCTGTAGTCACGATAGCGCGTCTGCTATCCAACTCAAAGTCCTCCTGGTTGTGTTGCTGCAGCCAGCCGCTAATACACCGATCCCACCTACAGCTTTCTTCTTTGCAGTCTCCATTGTTAATTGAACAAATTGCAAAAGATTCACCAACACAGATGTCCAGAATACTGTGGAATTTTGAGATGAAAACAGGCGACTTAAGCTGGCTACCGTGCTATTCCAAAATGTCTGGTTCAACCAGTGACGTCACGCGCAAACGTCATCATACAGAGACGTTTTCAGCCGGAAGTGTCCCGGGAAATTTAAAATTGCACTTTATAAGTTAACCCGGCCGTATTGGCATGTGTTGCAATGTCAAGATTTCATCATTGATATATAAACTATCAGACTGCGTGGTCGGTAGTAGTGGGTTTCAGTAGGCCTTTAGTCACTGTTTGAAAAATAAAAACAGTTATTGAGATTCATTATTAAATATGTCACTAATCTACAAGTGCAGTGATGGCAGGATACCAGTGAACCACGGAAGTGGGATTTGATCTTTTTGAGGAAATCATAAAAAAACTGAAAGAAACATTTAGTGAGAGGCAACCACATTTTTTTTTTACATAAATGAACCGCACTGGCTTGATTGTCTGCGTTATTTAAGGAAGGCAGAACAGAGCAATGCTTGGTCTCTAATGCAAAAAAGTTGTTTGCTCCTTCTTAGGACTGGCTGCAGGAATTCCAAAGTCCAGCCCGAGGGCCAGTTGCGTCCGGCAGCTAATTACAAAACCCAAAACCAGTGAAGTTGGCATGTTGTGTAATTCGTAAATAAAAACAGAATACAATGATTTGCAAATCCTTTTCAACGTATATTCAATTGTATAGACTGCAAAGACAAGATATTTAATGATCGGACTTAGAATTTAATGGCAGCGACATGTTGCAAAAAAGTGGGCACTAATACACCCCCATACCATCACAGATGCTGGCTTTTCAACGTTGCGCCTAGAACAATCCGGATGGTTCTTTTCCTCTTTGTTCCAAAGGACACGACATCCACAGTTTCCAAAATTTAAATTTGATGTGTTGTCAGCCCACAGAACACTTTTCCACTTTGCATCAGTCCATCTTAGATGAGCTCGGGCCCAGCGAAGCCGGCGGCGTTCCTGGGTGTTGTTGATAAATGGCTTTCGCTTTGCATAGTAGAGTTTTAACTTGCACTTACAGATGTAGCGACAAACTGTAGTTACTGACGGTGGTTTTCTGAAGTGTGAAGTGGTGATATCCTTTACACACTGAGGTCGTTTTTTTTATGCAGTACCGCCTGAGGGATCCAAGGTCACGGGCATTCAATGTTACGTGTAGTGATTTCTCTAGATTCTCTGAACCTTTTGATGATATTACAGACCGTAGATGGTGAAATCCCTAAATTCCTTGCAATAGCTCATTTAGAAATGTTGTTCTTAAACTGTTCGACAATTTGCTCATGCATTTGTTCACAAAGTGGTGACCCTCGCTCCATCCTTGTTTGTGAATGACTAAGCATTTCATGGAAGCTGCTTTTATACCCAATCATGGCACCCACCTGTTCCCAATTAGCCTGTTCACCTGTGGGATGTTCCAAATAAGTGTTTGATGCGCGTTCCTCCACTTTCTCAGTCTTCTGTGCCACTTGTGCCAGCTTTTTTGAAACATGTTGCAGGCATCAAATTCCAAATGAGCTAATATTTGCAAAAAATAAAGTTTTCCAGTTTGAACATTAAATATCTTGTCTTTGCAGTCTATTCAACTGAATACAGGTTGAAAAGGATTAGCAAATCATTGTATTCTGTTTGTATTTACCATTTATACAATGTGCCAACTTTACTGGTTTTGGGTTTTGTAAAAAAAAAAAAAAAAAGTCCTCATTAGAACATTTCAGAGGACCGGAGGTGGGTAAAGTAGACAAAGATGCACAGTGGTACCTCAACTTAAGAGTGTTTTGAGATGAGAGCTATCTCTCGGCTAATTGTTATGCTTTAAGTTGCAAGTTAAATGATAATAATGATAAATGGGTTATACTTGTATAGCGCTTTTCTACCTTCAAGGTACTCAAAGCACTTTGACAGTATTTCCACATTCACACACACATTCACACACTGATGGTGGGAGCTGCCATGCAAGGCGCTAACCAGCACCCATCAGGAGCAAGGGTGAAGTGTCTTGCTCAAGGACACAACGGACGTGACTAGGATGGTAGAAGGTGGGGATTGAAACCCAGTAACCAGCAACCCTCCGATTGCTGGCACGGCCACTCTACCAACTTCGCCACGCCGTCCCCAGTGTTGAAGTTGGTGTAGCAAATGTCACAGTGAACCCCGTAATATCCGACCAAAACATCTGGTCTTACTCGCTAGAAGAATGATCTTACAGCTAGAGATGGAAATGAGTTTTTCCAAGAATGGGAGGGAAGAAAGTGAGTGTGAAGGACAGCTCTGAGAAGAAAAGGAAAAGGTAGTCGTTGAATTAAAGAAATAAATCATCAAAAACATGACCAAACGTGTCGCCAACTTGACAAAGCAATTTGAGCGCATCAATGCAGGTCTGCACCAATGACTTTAATGCTAGCCCTTTATTTTAAAACAATATTAGCCAATACTTTGATATCTTGGCTGTGTGCTTAGTGTCGTTGTCCTGCTGAAAGATGAACCGTCACCCTAGTCTGAGTTCAAAAACGCTCTGGAGCGAGTTTTCGTCTAGGATGTTATTATTACTTTATTATTTCTTCGGTCGGTGGTCAACAAAATAAACAAACAGTTTCACATAAACAAACAGTTGTACATTCATAAATTGAAAATGTTGCAGACCGAAAGGGTTTAGGCTGAAGTTGAACTCTTATTTCGCCTAACCCTATAAACAATCTCAAATACAAGATGAGCTTCCAAAAATTATGAAATTTCCTTTTCACAACATATTATAAATACACATCGTACACAACATAAACACTGTTCAATTCTATACACAGTAAAGGCATGTGAAATATCCTTGTACACATGTTAAACCTTTGTACCAATTATATGCTAAATACAAACAATTATACTTCCATTATTATTTATATCCCACATTTAGTTTTGTAACAAACATTGATCATAGGATTAACTACTGTGTTAATTCAAGAGTGAAATATTTTTTCAAGACATTGGTCTTAAAGGCCTACTGAAATGAATTTTTTTTATTTAAACGGGGATAGCAGATCCATTCTATGTGTCATACATGATCATTTCGCGATATTGCCATATTTTTGCTGAAAGGATTTAGTAGAGAACATCGACGATGAAGTTCGCAACTTTTGGTCGCTGATAAAAAAAAGCCTTGCCTGTACCGGAAGTAGCGTGACGTCGCAGGTTGAAAGGCTCCTCACATTTTCCCCGTTGTTTACACCAGCAGCGAGAGCGATTCGGACCGAGAAAGCGACGATTACCCCATTAATTTGAGCGAGGATGAAAGATTCGTGGATGAGGAACGTCAGAGTGAAGGACTAGAGTGCAGTGCAGGAAGTATCTTTTTTTCGCTCTGACCGTAACTTAGGTACAAGGGTTCATTGGATTCCACACTTTCTCCTTTTTCTATTGTGGATCACGGATTTGTATTTTAAACCACCTCGGATACTATATCCTCTTGAAAATGAGAGTCGAGAACGCAAAATGGACATTCACAGTGACTTTTATCTCCACGACAATACATCGGTGAAGCACTTTAGCTACGGAGCTAACGTGATAGCATCGTGCTTAACTGCAGATAGAAACAAAAGAAATAAGCCCCTGACTGGAAGGATAGACAGCAGATCAACAATACTACTATCAGGAGACACCGAACCAAACACTGGACCTGTAACTACACGGTTAATGCTGTGTCTGAGAGTATTTCAGGTGCATTTTGGCCAACTTAAACAAAGGAATGGCTTCCGTCTGGCCACTCTACCATACAGGTCTGATAGGTGGATTTCTGCAGAGATGGTTGTCCTTCTGGAAGGTTCTCTTCTCTGCTGTAGCTCTGAGAGTGACCATCAGGTTCTTGGTCCACACTCCCCTGACCGATCAGTTTAAATGTCTGGTTTCAAACTTCTTCCATTCACGGATGATGGAGGCCACTGTGCTCATTGGGACCTTGAAGGCAGCAGATATTTTAGTGTACCCTTCCCCAGACTTGTTCCTGAAGACAATCAGGTCTCAGAGGTCTACAGTCAATTCCATCAAATTCATGTGCTCTGTAATAATGCACTGTCAGGTGTGGGACCTTATATATAGACATGTGTGTGCCCTTCTAAATCATGTTTAACCAACTAAATTTACCAATTTACTCCAATTAAGCAGTAGGAACATCTCAAGGATGATGAGTTGAAACAGGGTACCCCTGATCTCACTTTTTAGCTTCATGGCAAAGGCTGGGAATACTTATTTACATGTGATTTCTTAGTTTTTGATTTGTAATAGGGCAGCACGGTGGTATAGGGGTTAGTGCATGTGCCTTATAATACGAAGGTCCTGGGTTTGATCCCCGGGCTCAGGGTCTTTCTGTGTGGAGTTTAGGGATGATGCTCGAAACCGGTTTTCCCGGTTGTTCGATAAGAAAAGAACCGAGTCCTCGGACTCGAATCCCTTTTTGAGAACCGGTACCCGTTATTAAGACCACTATAGTAAAGAAAAAGAGTTGGTTCTTTATTTGAATCCCTTCCCACATGAAATGCCCTTTGGGACGCAATGTTATGCCCATTTGATTGTAGACTCTTACTGACACCTTGTGGTGATATGAAAATACTACGCGTCATTAGTTTGGGCACTTCCGGGTTAGCGAGTCAGTTCAGTTCATGAGACAATTGAGAAGTAGACAAGTTGTGTTAGCTCCTACAAGCCTTGGAAAAGATAAATATGTAAGTAAACTGTTTAACTTGTTTATATAACTCAATATTAAGGTGGAAAGTGTTTAAATTTGATAGTAAGATGTCTATTGAAAAACGATTTTTGTGCACTGTTTCAATGGATGTTTTGAGGACTTAAAATGGTTGCCAGTCGTGTATTTCCACCGTTGAAATAGTTTGAACACTCAGAAGTATTTGTTTGATGATAGTACTGTATATTTGTGTGAAGCTAATATTTACATATTGTGTATTACATTTCAGTGTGTTAATTGAATCACATAGCTTATACATTTGTCATTGTGTGTATTTCAGTTTAAAAAAAATAAAAAATAACAATCCAGTGCAAGACAAAAGTAAAGATAGGAAAAGACAAAGCAAGATCAACAACCATAAAGAGCCTAAATGGATTAATCTGCTTTGGAACTTTATTAGACGTCTTGGATTGTTTGTTAGCTGTCTGCCAAGCTGTATAACCTCAACACGTATAGTGAGGGCAGAACAGGCAATATGCAATTATTGCCAGGCTTCGCTCTCATGTAAGGGAAGAAGAATTGTTGATTGATGACTGTGGTGTTCTTAGTGTCATAGTGTGTGTAGTTAGTATGTTCCAATAGCAGCAGAAGTGCACTTTTTGGAGAGCTGTATTATTTTCAGTTTGTGCCCAAGGGACTGATTTTATTTAACACTATATTATTATTTATACACCTACAGTGATCACAGAGACAGGTTGTTTTTGTGTTACTGTATATATTTGTTTTTCTGAAAAATCCCACTTAATATACTTTGGGTAACAAGTCAATATTTTTTTTTTTTTAGGGGGGTAACAGTCAATATTTATTTATTTATTTCATTTTATTTTTTGCTTATAAAATACAAGTGAGCTTTTGTTAAACCAAATATTGTGTTTTTTTCCATACACAACAACCTATCTGGAATAGATAAGAGAATCGATAAGGAATCGGTTCGATAAGAGGATTCGATAACGGGCTCGAACTCGATAATTTCTTATCAAACATGATCCCTAGTGGAGTTTGCATGTTCTCCCCATGACTGCGGGTACTCCGGCTTCCTCCCACCTCCAAAGACATGTACCTGGGGATGTGTTGATTGGCAACACTAAATTGGCCCTAGTGTGTGAATGTGAGTGTGAATGTTGTCTATCTGTGTTGGCCCTGCGATGAGGTGGCGACTTCTCCAGGGTGTACAGCCTGAATGCAGTTGAGATAGGCTCCAGCACCCCCCGTGACCCCGAAAGAGACACGCGGTAGAAAATGGATGGATGATTTGTAATAAATTTGCCAAAAATTCACATTGTCATAACGGGCATTATGTGTAGAATTTTGAGGACAAAATGAATCTATTCCATTTGGGAATAAGGCTGTCAAATAACACATTGTGGGAAAAGTGAAGTGCTGTGAACACTCTTTGGATGGACTGTACCATATTTCTTATTAAAAAATGTATTTTTCTTTTTATAAGGCATGTTACATGTTAAAATTGTAGTGTTTGGGGGTTGGGGGGACAGGGGGGGCATCAATTACATTGATTTCAATTCATTTCAATGGGTGATGTTGAGTTGAGGTACAATTGTACTGAAGATTACTTGTATTCAGTGAAAACACTTCTCAAGTACTGCGTATCTGGTGAGTGATATGATATGCTATGATTATGGTTTGATTTTTATGGGAAAAGTTGTTAGCAGGAACTGTCTGTCTCAGTCATAATGTGATAGATTACCATTCACTTTCAACTGAATAAATAGACCTATTTACACATTGCTGGTTTCTCACATTGCATGCTTCATTCATAACCCCAGAAGCGTGTTGGAAAAACAACGTGTGTATATTGCTTGTTGACCAGAACATGTGAAACACATCTGTGTTTTAAGTAGAAACATCAGTGTTGTATAACACACTTTCAACAACTGAATAACTGACATGTCTCTATTGATTCGTTTCAAGAAATGTCTTTCACAAGCAGGAAGTGTCTTTTCCTGTTGAGATATCAGAGGAGACGTTTGCATTGCGGCGTCTCTGAGCGTGAGTCAGCATTGCACAGGTCAACCCTGAGCTGCAAATCACATTTAACAAATACGGTCAAGGGATGCCAGAACTGTACTGACTGTGCTGTACTGAGAGCCGTGTCAAAGGTCAGCCAGGCAGAAAAAAACACATCAATTCAAGCAGCTCAATAGTCACTTCCAGCTAAGTATTTCTGAGACATCAGATACAAGTCTTAAGTCAACAGTTGGGTCCAGTAAAGCACTTAGCCTGCACTGAACAGCAACTGTGTACTTTTTTGCACACTTTTGGCATTCTCTCGATGAGCTGAAATAGTTTTCACTTCACAGGTGTGCTTGAAGCTCATCGAGAGAATGCCAAGAGTGTGCAAAACAGTAATCAGAGCAAAGGGTGGCTATTTTGAAGAAACTAGAATATAAAACATGTTTTCAGTTATTTCACCTTTTTTTGTTAAGTACATAACTCCACATGTGTTCATTCATAGTTTTGATGCCTTCAGTGACAATCTACAATAGCAGATAGTCATGAAAATAAAGAAAACGCATTGAATGAGGAGAAGGTGTGTCCAAACTTTTGGCCTGTACTGAAAGCGCAGAACCGGGTTAAAAAATCTGCCTCGGTCAGATGGGATACACACAGAAGGATTTACCCTTAACTACATTTAATATGGGGCGGTATAGCTCGGTTCGTAGAGTGGCCGTGCCAGCAACTTGAGGGTTCCAGGTTCGATCCTCGCTTCCGCCATCCTAGTCACTGCCGTTGTGTCCTTGGGCAAGACACTTTACCCACCTGCTCCCAGTGTCACCCACACTGGTTTAAATGTAACTTAGATATTGGGTTTCACTATGTAAAGCGCTTTGAGTCACTAGAGGAAAGCGCTATATAAATATAATTCACAAAATTTAGTTGTGGAGACAGTTCCTTCAATATACAGCAAATGTGGAAACAATGAAGTGGTAAGTCCAGTAGCAGTAGATTGACAAATGTAATGATACGTTAGCGATGTAGCGTTAGCTTAACCTGGGGGTCAGCAACCCGCGGCTCTTTAGTGCCGCCCTAGTGCCTAGAGCATTTAAAAAAAAGGAAAATGGAAAAAGATGGGGAAAAATCATTTTTTTGTTTTAGTATGTTTTTTGTTTGAGGACAAACATGACACAAACCTTCTCAATTGTTAGAAAGCCCACTGTTTAATGTTTGTGTGTATGCTTCACTGATGACAGTATGTGGTGAACATCGTTTTGTCCTACTAATTTTGTCGGTTCTTGAACTCACCATAGTGTGGACGGTGAAGCAACAGTTTGTTTACATGTAAAATCTTCCACTCCTTCTTTGTCTCATTTTGTCCACCAAAGGTTTGATGCTGTGCGTGAATGCACAAAGGTGCACTTTGTTGATGTTATTGACTTGTTGGAGTGCTAATCAGGCATATTTGGTCACTGCATGACTGCAAGCTAATCAATGCTAACATGCTATTTAGGCTAACTGTATGTACATACTGCATTATTATTGTCATAACGGGGACTGTGAGGGTTTTGTTTTCCCAAGATGCAAGAATTGGAACGGACGTGGCGTGCAGGTAAAGACACAGTTTAATTATTACTATAAACTACAAAGTACAAACAAAAGGGTACAAACAAAAAGCGCTCACCGCAGAGGAAAAAACTTGACTATGACAAAACAAAAGGCGCGCACAATGGCGGAGAACTATGAACATTAAACAAAAACTTACGTGACAAGGAACTGTGGACATGGCATGAATGGGTGATGTCGCCAGGACGAACAACAGAAACAGAAAAGCCTATATAGTGACATGATAAGTGAAAACAGGTGCGTGACTAACTGTGAACAGGTGCGTGACATGACAATGTGAAAACGTGAGACAGGTGTGTGTGAGTCCAAACGTGGAACAGGTGAAACTAATGAGTAACCATGGAAACAAAACAAAACCAGGAAGTGAAACCAGGAACTAAAAAGTGTCCAAAAACCAAGCAAAACAAAAACAAGATCAACACAGACATGACAGAGCCCCCCCCTTACGGACAGATCCCAGATGTCCAAAAAACAAAACACAAAACAGGATCAAGAGTCATGGGAGGGCGGGAGGGGGACATGGCGGTGGGTCGCCAGGCCAAGTGGCCCCGAATCCACCGAGGCAGGATCAGGTGGCGGCGACGCGTAGACCGCCGCTGTACCTGACGAGGTGGGCGACCCGGGAATGGCCATATCCATGGCCGATGAGGAGGTGGGCGCACTTGGCGTGGCGGACGACCAGGCAGTGGCCACCTTCGTGGCAGACGAGGAGGCAGGCGTGTCGTCATCATGGCAGGCGGCGAAGCTTGGCGTGGCGCGTCAGGCGGCGAAGCTTGGCGTGGCGGGTCTTTGTCTTGGCATGGGTGGTCTTGGCCTTGGCGGTCTTGGTCTTGGCAGCGTGGGTCATGGTCTTGGTCTTGGCATGGTTGGTCTTGGTCTTGGACTTGGCGTGGTTGGTCTTGGCGTGGTTGGTCTTGGCGTGGTTGGTCTTGGCGTGGCGGTGCTTGGACTTGGTCTTGGTCACTTGGCGGGTCTTGGTCTTGGTCACTTGGCGGGTCTTGGTCTTGGTCACTTGGCGGGTCTTGGTCTTGGTCACTTGGCGGTTCTTGGTCACTTGGTGGTTCTTGGTCACTTGGCGGTTCTTGGTCTTGGTCACTTGGTGGGTCTTGGTCTTGGTCACTTGGCGGGTCTTGGTCACTTGGCGGTTCTTGGTCTTGGTCACTTGGCGGGTCTTGGTCTTGGCTTTGGTCTTGGCGTGGGGCAGCCACGGGCGGCACTTGGCGGCGTGGGGCAGCCACGGGCGGCACTTGGCGGCGTGGGGCAGCCACGGGCGGCACTTGGCGACGTGGGGCAGCCACGGGCGGCACTTGGCGGCGTGGGGCAGCCACGGGCGGCACTTGGCGGCGTGGTGAAGCTGCGACTGGCGGCACTGGGCGTCGTGAAGCTGCGACTGGCGGCACTTGGCGTCGTGAAGCTGCGACTGGCGGCACTTGGCGTCGTGAAGCTGCGACTGGCGGCACTTGGCGTCGTGAAGCTGCGACTGGCGGCACTTGGCGTCGTGAAGCTGCGACTGGCGGCACTTGGCGTCGTGAAGCTGCGACTGGCGGCATTTGGCGTCGTGAAGCTGCGACTGGCGGCACTTGGCGTCGTGAAGCTGCGACTGGCGGCACTTGGCGTCGTGAAGCTGCGACTGGCGGCACTTGGCGTCGTGAAGCTGCGACTGGCGGCGCTTGGCGTCGTGAAGCTGCGACTGGCGGCGCTTGGCGTGGAGCAGGTACTGGCGGCGCTTGGTGTGGAGCTGGGCGTGGAGCAGGTGGATCTTGGCATGGTCGAAAAACTGGTGGTGGTGGTCGTGCTGGTGGCTGTGGCTTGGCAGGTCGAAAGACAGGTGGTGGGGGTCGTGCTGGTGGCTGTGGCTTGGCGTGACGAAGCTGACCCGCCCCACCTGAACAATTCCCAGCCCTAGCCCCCCCCTCAAGGAGCGGATCCCAGACGCGCTCCCCGCGGTCTGGAACCGTCTTTTGGGGTGGGTGGAGGGAGGTCGGGAGGGGGGTAGAATCCTCCCCTCCAAACTGTCCAAAATGTCTTTCATCTTTTCCCACTTGGATTTTTGTGGGTGCAGAAAAAGAAACATTTCGTGGCATGGGTGTGGCATGAAAATCAGGTAGCTTGACATGACTTGTTCTAATGTCCAAAAACATGTTCTGATAAAGTTTAGTTATTGACATGGAGTCTTTAGTTGGGAGCGGTTGACTGAAAAGAGAGTTGAGGAAAAAAAAATCTTTGTCTGTGATGTCATCCTCCGGCGACGGCGTGACGTCATCCTGGAGAAGCCGGGCAGGAAGCAGCCTGTTTCCGCCCGGAGGAGGAGGAGCTTGCGGGAACAAAGCCACCCGTCCCCTCGCAGAAGTCTTCCCAAACGTCCTTCGTCTTGGGCGTCGCTTCCGCGGCTGGGGCGACGTGCCAACGTCTTCGGACCAAACTGAGCTCAATGGCACCAGTTCTCCATTTGGCCCCCACATCAGGTCTCTGCGCTCCACGGAGGAATAGTGCAGCGTTTCCTCTTCCATCGCACGCAGTACCGCCCACGCTCCCTCGTCCAAACCTCTTGCGGAAAAACTTTTTGATGCTGGCGACATTCTGTCATAACGGGGACTGTGAGGGTTTTGTTTTCCCAAGATGCAAGAATTGGAACGGACGTGGCGTGCAGGTAAAGACATAGTTTAATTATTACTATAAACTACAAAGTACAAACAAAAGGGTACAAACAAAAAGCGCTCACCGCAGAGGAAAAAACTTGACTATGACAAAACAAAAGGCGCGCACAATGGCGGAGAACTATGAACATTAAACAAAAACTTACGTGACAAGGAACTGTGAACATGGCATGAATGTGTGATGTCGCCAGGACGAACAACAGAAACAGAAAAGCCTATATAGTGACATGATAAGTGAAAACAGGTGCGTGACTAACTGTGAACAGGTGCGTGACATGACAATGTGAAAACGTGAGACAGGTGTGTGTGAGTCCAAACGTGGAACAGGTGAAACTAATGAGTAACCATGGAAACAAAACAAAACCAGGAAGTGAAACCAGGAACTAAAAAGTGTCCAAAAACCAAGCAAAACAAAAACAAGATCAACACAGACATGACAATTATGCCTCATTTGTAGGTATATTTAAGCTAATTTAAATATCCTTTACTTTTATCCTTTTTGTATATCATTTAGTTTTGCATGTCTCATGACACATTATCTGTATGTAATATTGGCTGCATTTCAGATAGTTGTGTGCCATGTTGTTCCAGACCACAGCAAACATTACCTACCTTATCAAAGATTGTAATAGATCTATTAAAAGAAGACCGCCTGCCGTTTCCTTTAACTTGAACACACACATCTATACCTTTGGCCATTAAAAGCTAGTCATTTCCAGGAGTTATCTCACCTTCTGAGTAGCCTCTGTTTTACTAATGGTTTCTAATGTTGTAAAAATGTGTAGAATAAATATTACATTTCTGTCAACGAAGATTTGCTTCAGCCTGCGACACATAGTCATTTTGATAGTAGGCTATTATAGCTAATATAGACACTTACGTCATGTGTTGCCTTCATTATAAGACTTATATACGGCTTTTTATTTTTTGCGGCTCCAGACAGATTTGTTTTTTGTATTTTTGGTCCAATATGGCTCTTTCAACATTTTGGGTTTGGACCCTTGACTTAACCGGACTACATTTCGATGAGATACACAGGCTACTTACAATGGTATATTGAAATAGGGAGGCAGACATAATAACAATACATACTTCAGCTTCATGGTCAGAAAGGCTTTGAAAGAGAAAGCTAATAAACTAACCCTTGAGATACTTTCATCACCACGGTTCGGAAGTTTATTCTTCTTCGCTTTCCTGTCACTTTGCGTCAAATTCTGTACTCATTTACTAATTGGATGCTAATATCATCCGCTGTTTCCATTTCTATTAAAAAGTAATGTAGAGTTCTAACTTATGGTGTTTGTTGGTACGGAAGTTTACCGCAAAAACTATCGCTACGAACGGCTTGTTTTCAGAGACACATTTAGATAAAAGCCTGAAGATGGTCTGTAAAGAAATTTTATGCTAAATTTCAACCAAAGCGCCATCTTTACATGTTATGAAGACAACAAGGAAGTGTTTTAAATGTAGTAAAAAAATCATAAATGACCCCTTTAAGACTTGATTGACAAAATTATCAAGATGCTACAAAACTTTCTGACAAAAGTGTATGAGGTTTTCACAATAAAGTTTAGCATCGCAAATGTTCATCTACCGTAATTTCCGGACTATAAGCCGCTACTTTTTCCCCTCGTTCTGGTCCCTGCGGCTTATACAAGGGTGCGGCTTATTTACGGCCTGTTCTTCTCCGACACCGACGAAGAGGACTTCGGTGGTTTTAGTACGCAGGAGGAAGACGATGACACAATGATTAAAGACTGACTTTTCATATACCGGTAGGCTGGTTATTTTGATAACGTACAGGCGAGCACTTTGTATTACTTTGCACCGTTGTATTATTTGTACTCTGCACGAATGCTGTTCGCCACGTCAAAGATGTGAAAGTTTGATTGAATGATTGAAAGATTTATAGTTAATAAATGGGACGCTTTGCGTTCCCAAACAGTCATCTCTGTCCCGACAATCCCCTCCGTGGTAGCAGGAACCCCTATATACTACGGTAATTACACATCAAAACCCTGCGGCTTATAGTCGGGTGCGGCTTATATATGGAGCAATCTGTATTTTCCCCTAAATTTAGCTGGTGCGGCTTATAGTCAGGTGCGGCTTATAGTCCGGAAATTACGGTAATCAATATAATGTGATTATATGTAACCCATTATCTTACATAACAGGTAAATCAAAAAATTATACATTTTGTACAATTATAAGCTACCTGATCAAAACATCTAAGCTTTGAGGTGACAAAGCAAGTTAGCGTAATATCTGACAATATATCACATTTACAATTAATAATATGCTATCTATAGAATATGCCGAGGTCCAATAAAAAAAAGAAGCTGTGAGCGGAAAATGTTACAAGTGGGTTTTTTTTTGTTCCACGTTAATTTCCAAATGATTATGGTCCATTGCACAATAACAGCCTGTAAAAGTTTGATCAATTCCCCTACGGGTGTGCATCCTATTGTCTGCAGTCAGTATATTGTCCAGGGTTCCCTAACAGGCACAGGTAAAAAAAAAGAAGCATTCAAATAAATATCACCCTACAAAAAATAACAGTGTGATCGTCATCCTGCCCCACAGTCACATGGTCTCCCTAAAATAAAGAGTAAAAAGCCACATACCTAGCGACTTAAATACTGTATTTCAGTGTTCCTAAATTGACTAAAACCAAACCATAGATGAGTAGAAAGTACCGGTGTGCAAAAGTGAAGAAGCAGCTTCTGTGGCCGTCCTGAATTCAGACTCTGATTCGAAACATGCCTTGGCTCAGCTGAAGGCGGAACAGTCGGCAGTTGGCGATGCGCAGGGCTGCACAGGTTGTTTTGGAGAGGTCGCTGGCTAACATTGGCCTGGTGCGATGCCAGGTCCCTGTGCTGCGGCGGAACTCACGAATGTAGTCGAAACTTGCACCTGTGCAACCCATAACATACTCAGATGTTTTGCTTATTAGAACGTGTCTGGTAAAGTTGCTACTAACCCGTGTCCAAGTCTCCTACTACGTAGATGCTGGCTCCGATGGGAACAGCACCGTAGACAAATGATGAGCTCGTCTGAATACACAAGGTTTGGTCATCGAGGAACATCCACCTGCACAAGAAGAACATGCAGTTCCAATTACAGACAAATCAGCACCCCTGAAATTAGAACCCATGACTGCTTCTGAGCATCAGTTTTAAAATTGTGCTGTAACTTGTATATTTATATTCATTCATTCATTTTTAAACACTTATTCTTTTCAAGAGAGAGCTGAAGCCTATCCCAGTTGAATGTATAATTTATTAAGGGTCAAACTATGATTTTTTTATTTACAGTACATTTAAAACACTTCCTTGTGGTCTACAAATAATGTAATGGTGGTTCTTTGGTCAAACGTTTGCATAGATTATATTTTACGGACCATCTTTGAGTTGCTTTCTGAGGGTTAGTCTCTTCAGGAAAAAAAATAGTGGTGACATACATAAGGGGATTATATATATTTAAACAGTGTACACTTTCAAAAGATAAATGATGAGGGGGTGCTGCTGAGCAGTGATGGTGTAGGATGTGTTTAGCAATGGCTCCACGGGAATGTGACTTTTTTATATTATAATAGGTGCGGTGGGCCCGATCCAGCATGGGCTTGTCGTCGAGTTTCATCAAGGGGAACATTTGACATGTATTGGGTTGTATTTCTGGCAATTATTTATGTCAAATATTCAATAAACGAACATTTAAAAAAAAAAAAAGATATGTGATGATTCTCTTGGAAAGTGTGGGGTGTGGTTTCATTTGCAATCTCGGAACACCTCCAGAATTAAACACTTAGCAGACGGATTTTAAAAAACGGGTTGTAAAAGTGACCGTGGAGCAAAGGTTTTACCAAAGCATATCCAATACATATTATCTAGACCACAAGTAAGTGTTTTAAATGTTAATTAAAATCATCACTTTAAAGGCCTACTGAAATGAATTTGTTTTATTTAAACGGGGATAGCAGATCCATTCTATGTGTCATACTTGATAATTTCGCGATATTGCCATATTTTTGCTGAAAGGATTTAGTAGAGAACATCGACGATAAAGTTGCAACTTTTGGTCGCTGATAAA
The DNA here is from genome assembly GCF_033978785.1 of Entelurus aequoreus. Classification (NCBI taxonomy): domain Eukaryota; kingdom Metazoa; phylum Chordata; class Actinopteri; order Syngnathiformes; family Syngnathidae; genus Entelurus; species Entelurus aequoreus. The sequence goes on along the minus strand of NC_084754.1, from coordinate 29,952,096 downwards.
AAAAGCCTTGCCTGTACCGGAAGTAGCGTGACGTCACAGGTTGAAAGGCTCCTCACATTTCCCCATTGTTTACAATGCAGCGAGAGCGATTCGGACCGAAAAAGCGACGATTACCCCATTAATTTGAGCGAGGATGAAAGATTTGTGGATGAGGAACGTGAGAGTGAAGGACTAGAGTGCAGTGCAGGACGTATCTTTTTTCGCTCTGACCGTAATTTAGGTACAAGCTGGCTCAATGGATTCCACACTCTCTCCTTTTTCTATTGTGGATCACGGATTTGTATTTTAAACCACCTCGGATACTATATCCTCTTGAAAATGAGAGTCGAGAACGCGAAATGGACATTCACAGTGACTTTTATCTCCACGACAATACATTGGCGAAGCTCTTTAGCTACGGAGCTAACGTGATAGCATCAGGCTTAAATGCAGATAGAAACAAAATAAATAAACCCCTGACTGGAAGGATAGACAGAAAATCAACAATACTATTAAACCATGGACCTGTAACTACACGGTTAATGCTTTCCAGGCTGGCAAAGCTTAACAATGCTGTTGCTAACGACGCCATTGAAGCTAACTTAGCAACGGGACCTCACAGAGCTATGCTAAAAACATTAGCTATTCACCTACGCCAGCCAGCCCTCATCTGCTCATCAACACCCGTGCTCACCTGCGTTCCAGCGATCGATGGCGCGACGAAGGACTTCACCCAATCATAGATGCGGTCGGCGGCCCGGAGACGGAAGAAGTCAAGGTGAGGTCGGCGGCTAGCGCGTCTGCTATCCATCTCAAAGTCCTCCTGGTTGTGTTGCTGTAGTCCGCCGCTAATACACCGATCCCACCTACAACTTTCTTCTTTGCAGTCTTCATTGTTCATTAAACAAATTGCAAAAGATTCACCAACACAGATGTCCAGAACACTGTGGAATTTTGAGATGAAAACAGAGCTTTTTGTATTGGATTCAATGGCGTCCGAATACTTCCGTTTCAACGTTTGACGTCACGCGCATACGTCATCATACATAGACGTTTTCAACCGGAAGTTTAGCGGGAAATTTAAAATTGCACTTTATAAGTTAACCCGGCCGTATTGGCATGTGTTGCAATGTTAAGATTTCATCATTGATGTATAAACTATCAAACTGCGTGGTCGGTAGTAGTGGGTTTCACTAGGCCTTTAAGTTCCATTCTTTTTGATCATTTGGCAATTTTGAAATACTAATAAAGATTATCTTTTAAAATATGTAGTTTTAAAAAACACTGTAAACATTTCATGTACTACGACTTTTATGAGCATTGTGTAAAATAGTCCCATGCGATAAATAACAACACAACAATATAAAGGATTTTTTCCTGATTAAATGTTTTTCTCTTTGTTTATTTTAAACATTTGTTCTTATTTTTTCCACTTTATATTTTTTTCTTTTCTTTTAAATTCCTAACTAAAAGGCTATTCTGTCAGTTTTCAAAACATTATTTCTACATTTATTTTAACCTTTTGATTTATTAAATTATTATATGTAATAATTATTACTATTATTATTATTAATTATTATGTCAATTTTAACAACTATTTATTTATTGAATAGTCTTAAGCAATAATTGGAGAAAAGTTATTTCGTAATTTTAAAAAAACAACAACTTTATATTCATTGCAATGTATATAATTTCTCTTTATGTATTTCTTTTATTTAGTCACTTCTATTTATTCTTATTTTATCACTGTTTTTTAAACATTTGATTTTTGAACACTTTATTTTTCTTCTCTTTTCACAATGCAAAAGCTACATTCCTTTAAAAGTAAGTTTATCCTATTTTAATAAATTACAATTCATCTAATTTTCTGATAGTTACTATTTCATATTTAATTTATTCTTATTACTCACTTATACATTATTCCTATTATTCACACATATTTGTATTTTTTTAACACAATTTGTATTATATTCTCCTTACTTCAACACAGGCAATGAAACCTTTTCATGACAAGATGTAAAGACATTAATTGCATTTGAGCACATAAATATTGCCCACATGTTTAACACAAAGAATGATCAGTAATTGCTGAGATATGGAAAATGGCTAATATTAAATAAGCTGTGCTTCTTGTTCTTTTTTTCAATGTTATTTACCTCAGAAGCATACTTGCACACAAAGTAGTTTAAGTAGTTAATCTAAACCTGAATCATATTCATCAAAACAGTAAATACAAACCTCCTCATTTCATCATGGTAAAACTCTGACTTGCAGGTCATCATATGACGTTGTCCTGGGTTGTCGTTCTCTTGACTTCTCACTCCACCAAACACGTAGAGCTCCTTACCAACACCACAGGCCACTGAACCAAACCTTACCAGAAAAGATTTACGTTTTAGCTTCAAGATTATATGCGACGGAAGTAGCATCAACTCAGAGCCATCATCATGTCATGTGGTGTAGGAAGAAATTACGCTTTACCTGATTAAAAAGTATGACAGAGGAGCAGGTAATTTAAACTTGTGATGCTGCAGCTCCTGTAAGGTTTCGCAAAACAGCACATTTTTTCTGCAATATTCTGCTACTACTGTACTTATCACTAACAAAATGCACAGTGTGACTTAACAACTACCTCCATCATGTATGTATGATGGAGTGGCTGTAAAAAATAGTAAAACTGAAACCAAAACTGAATGGCAAAACGCTGACCACTTAGCTGGGTTACTTTCCTGTTGTGCATGGACAGCATACATACAGTAAATAGCAGACGGTATGATGGTATTGTACACTAACTTCACCAAGTAAAGGAAATGCCTTTAATGTCAAAAAATAAAGTCACACAATAACAAGACAAATACGATTTACGTGTTAGTTACAGTCACTAGAACAAGCTCCGTCTTTGACAAAACTTCAAACCTAAATGACTAGATCAAGGGTTTAAAATTATTCTATTTAGGGGCCACTGGAGGCAAAGTCAGGATGAGGCTGGGCAACTCAAACTTAGTATTACTTCAGTATCACGTTTTAACCACGTGACTAAATTTGTCAACTACTTCTACCAGCAGCTACAGTGACCCTCAGCTATGTTAGGTCTTAAAGGGGCCCATCTACTTTTGACAACATTGGCACTCATTTCATAGTTCTGGACCTAAAAATTACAAACCCCGTTTCCATATGAGTTGGGAAATTGTGTTAGATGTAAATATGAACGGAATACAATGGTTTGCAAATGCTTTTCAACCCATATTCAATTGAATGCACTACAAAGACAAGATATTTGATGTTCAAACTCACAAACTTTATTTTTTTTTTGCAAATAATAATTAACTTAGAATTTCATGGCTGCAACACGTGCCAAAGTAGTTGGGAAAGGGCATGTTCACCACTGTGTTACATGGCCTTTCCTTTTAACAACACTCAGTAAACGTTTGGGAACTGAGGAGACACATTTTTTAAGCTTCTCAGATGGAATTCTTTCCCATTCTTGCTTGATGTACAGCTTAAGTTGTTCAATAGTCCGGGGGTCTACGTTGTGGTATTTTAGGCTTCATAACGCGCCATACATTTTCAATGGGAGACAGGTCTGGACTACAGGCAGGCCAGTCTAGTACCCGCACTCTTTTACTATGAAGCCACGATGATGTAACACGTGGCTTGGCATTGTCTTGCTGAAATAAGCAGGGGCGTCCATGGTAACGTTGCTTGGATGGCAACATGTGTTGCTCCAAAACCTGTATGTACCTTTCAGCATTAATGGTGCCTTCACAGATGTGTAAGTTACCCATGTCTTAGGCACTAGTACACCCCCATACTATCACAGATGCTGGCTTTTCAACTTTGCGCCTATAACAATCCGGATGGTTCTTTTCCTCTTTGGTCCGGAGGACACGACGTCCACAGTTTCCAAAAACAATTTGAAATGTGGACTCGTCAGACCACAGAACACTTTTCCACTTTGTATCAGTCCATCTTAGATGAGCTCAGGCCCAGCGAAGCCGACGGCGTTTCTGGGTGTTGTTGATAAACGGTTTTCGCCTTGCATAGGAGAGTTTTAACCTGCACTTACAGATGTAGCGACCAACTGTAGTTACTGACAGTGGGTTTCTGAAGTGTTCCTGAGCCCATGTGGTGATATCCTTTACACACTGATGTCGCTTGTTGATGCAGTACAGCCTGAGGGATCGAAGGTCACGGGCTTAGCTGCTTACGTGCAGTGATTTCTCCAGATTCTCTGAACCCTTTGATGATATTACGGGCCGTAGATGGTGAAATCCCTAAATTCCTTGCAATAGCTGGATGAGAAAGGTTTTTCTTAAACTGTTCAACAATTTGCTCACGCATTTGTTGACAAAGTGGTGACCCTGGTCCCATCCTTGTTTGTGAATGACTGAGCATTTCATGGAATCTACTTTTATACCCAATCATGGCACCCACCTGTTCCCAATTTGCCTGTTCACCTGTGGGATGTTCCAAATAAGTGTTTGATGAGCATTCCTCAACTTTATCAGTATTTATTGCCACCTTTCCCAACTTCTTTGTCACGTGTTGCTGGCATCAAATTCTAAAGTTAATGATTATTTGCAAAAAAAAATGTTTATCAGTTTGAACTTCAAATATGTTGTCTTTGTAGCATATTCAACTGAATATGGGCTGAAAATCATTTGCAAATCATTGTATTCTGTTTATATTTACACCTAACACAATTTCCCAACTCATATGGAAACGGGGTTTGTATGTCTAAAGGTAAAATTCACCCCAAAGTAGACATAGTAGAGATTTTAGGCTTGTTTTCTAACAAGTTTCAGCCCATTTTGAAACACTCACTTTTAGCTAAAAAATGTAAGAGGGCCTATCAGCCTGCTGGCATCCCCTAGAGAAGACTTGAGGCAATTTCATATCATGTAGTAGTTTGTGTTTTGGTAGCATCTTCATCCTGAATTGCGATGTGAAGGAATGATCAAATATGTCGGCCAGATGCATTGCTGCAGGTTGTAGCAATACAATTAAAAAGGGGTCAGGCTGCATACATTTCATAATGATGGGAATATGAGTAAAGTATGGACCTCTCCAGTCAAATTGGGACAGACAGGCGAGAGGGGTGTAATTAGCAGTGATCATTTTAATGAGTCTGACTTTGAAGAATAAGGGTTTTAGTCAAAGTTTGGATAGAACATTTTAAAAAGACTCAAGCCAAATGTGATCCCCAAAATCACGAGCACTCTTGAGGGGAGAAAGACTGAGTCAGAACCTGCAGAAAAATGGAGAAAGACGAGCAGACATGGCACTCAAAAATGAGAGAAAAGAAGCTAAGCCGCTAGTATTCTATTGTGCGCCCTCTTTTACTGCTTGAGGAAATGCTAAGAGACCATGAGGGAACACAGGCCATGGGGTCTATGAAACAGGAGATGGAAGAGCCGGGAAGTCCGGAAATTGCCTTTTTTTTTCTTTTCTGTTTTGCTCATAATGTTAACTATATACATTTTCAAGTAATCATGGACCAGGGCGAAAAATATGCAATTAGGTGATCAAAACAATAATTAAACATGTTTTATTCCACACTGCCTATGCGGGGAAATGGGCTCCAGTTCTCTGGATGACGTCACATTAAGAGGTGGTGCCATATCGAGTCTGGCAAAGGAAAGGGAGCGTTCCAAGTACAGTTAGTTATCTACCGATTACTACAAAACTAATTGATATTATGGTGAATGACAGCCAGATTCCTTTACAGAAGCAAAAAATACATTCTGAGAAATTGTTAGTGAAATTTCGATCATCTGGACGCTATGGGTCTTTTAAGTCCTTCTAAATGTTACACTGAATGTAAAATGGTATATTTTGATAGTTTAGTTCTCCAGGAGATAGTCAGAGACACTCCAGCTTGCTTGAAGTTAGTTGCACTTTGTGTTGCCCAACGTGTGTTTGTTGAGTATTTTTTGTGTTTGCAAAGTTATTGTTGTTTTGGGTTATTTTTAATGAGATTCAAGAATGCCATAGTATATTTATTTAAGTATTATCTGCCCAGGGTACGCGGACTGTAATTACACTAAACTATGAAGTTAAGAAGAGGGCTACAAAATCTGGTCCTGAGGACTGCAAGTTTGAGACCCTCGGACGAGGTAGTTACCTTCTCTCCTGGACTAGATAGTTACCTTCTCTCCTTGAGAGGACAAAGGCCTGTCCACTGCTGGGTTTTGGTGTCAAAGCATTCGACCGAATCAAACAGTTTCCCATAGGAACCTCCACCCATGGCATAGATCTTCTTATTCATGGAGGCATAACAACCCACCTGGGGCAGGAGAAAGAGATGACCACACATGTTTAATAGTTGGACTCTCAGGTTACTAAGCGGAGCTCTGCAGCAGACATGGGTCTATTTTGCATGGCAAACATAATGTTGGTCTAAATCAAAAAATACATTCAGAAAGTAATCAACCTCACATTTTTGCAAAATAAAATCATTTATAATAATTATGTTTTCCTTCTTCAAAAATCTACAGTACAGTAAGTGATGACCGATGCCTGCCTCAGGGGAAAAACAGGGTTTCTGCAGGTGTCAGTAGAACCAATTTAATGCTTTTTAATGCAACTTAAAACAATTTTGTTGCCCGTGTCCTACTGCAGATAGCTATTATATATACACTGGTAGTCAAAAGCATAAAATTGTTTGTATAGACACAATTGAAAGCATTAAGGGACAAGCGGTAGAAAATGGATGGATGGATAGACAATGATAATATTGAAAAGTTGAAAAGTTTACATTTATGTGGCCAAATTAAGCACTACTGTATTCACCATATACAGTTGTGGTCAAAAGTTTACATACACTTGTAAAGAACATAATGTCATGGCTGTCTTGAGTTTCCAATAATTTCTACAACTCTTATTTTTTTGTGATAGAGTGATTGGAGCACATACCTGTTGGTCACAAAAAACATTAATGAAGTTTGGTTCTTTTATGAATTTGTTATGGGTCTACTGAAAATGTAACCAAATCTGCTGGGTCAAAAGTATACATACAGCAATGTTATTATTTGGTTACATGTTCCTTGGCAAGTTTCACTGCAATAAGGCGCTTTTGGTAGCCATCCACAAGCTTCTGGTTGAATTTTTGACCACTCTTCTTGACAAGATTGGTGCAGTTCAGCTAAATTTGTTGGTTTTATGACATGGACTTGTTTCTTCGTTTAAGTCAGTACTTTGGGAAGGCCATTCTAAAACCTCAATTCTAGCCTGATTTAGCCATTCCTTTACCACTTTTGAGGTGTGTTTGGGGTCATTGTCCTGTTGGAACACCCAACCTCTGGGCTGATGATTTTAGGTTGTCATCACATGGACAAAGATAAGACCTTCTGGAGGAAAGTTCTGTGGTCAGATGAAACAAAAATTGAGCTGTTTGGCTACAATACCCAGCAATATGTTTGGAGGAGAAAAGGTGAGGCCTTTAATCCCAGGAACACCATGCCTACCGTCAAGCATGGTGGTTGTAGTATTATGCTCTGGGCCTGTTTTGCTGCCAATGGAACTGGTGCTTTACAGAGAGTAAATAGGACAATGAAAAAGGAGGATTACCTCCAAATTCTTCAGGACAACCTAAAATCATCAGCCCGGAGGTTGGGTCTTGGGCGCAGTTGGGTGTTCCAACAGGACAATGACCCCCAAACACACGTCAAAAGTGGTAAAGGAATGGCTAAATCAGGCTAGAATTTAAAAAAATTCAACCAGAAACTTGCCAGAAGCTTGTGGATGGCTACAAAAAGCGCCTTATTGCAGTTAAACTTGCTAAGGGACATGTAACCAAATATTAACATTGCTGTATGTATACTTTTGACCCAGCAGATTTGGTAACATTTTCAGTAGACCCATAACAAATTCATAAAGGAACCAAACTTCATGAATGTTTTTTGTGACCAACAAGTATGTGCTCCAATCACTCTATCACAAAAAAATAAGAGTTGTAGAAATTATTGGAAACTCAAGACAGCCATGACATTATGTTCTTTACAAGTGTATGTATACTTTTGACCACGACTGTATACTGTACGGTAATAATAACAACAATGCAAGTGACCATTTAACTAAACATATTTTTAATTACTGTAGTATTTTTTTACCATTGGAAGTTCAATAACTTAACTATCTGAAATAGTTACATAAACATAAAAATAAAATGGACTCTCAATCAGTTAGCAAAAATTGCACTTCAGTAAATACTGAACATCTTGAAGAGCAGTTTTCTCCCCAGTTAGAAAAACTGGGTTGGGTGGTTTGTTTTGTGTCTTTTTTGTTGCCAATGCCATCACGGCATACTTGCTCATTTGTCCGTACTGATACCTCTTGTATCCAGTTTGAAAGCCAGAGACAAAGAAAAGAAACACACACGGACACAGCAATTTATCAATGCGCCAATGTCATCAAGTTAATTTTCATTCATCGTTCAAATAATTTACTTATTGACAATCAGCCTCGGGCCTACAATTGTAGAACATTTTTTTTATGCCCACATCGGATTTAATATTTTTAATGCCATTTAATTCCTTAATTTTCTTAAAGTCCATTGAATGACTGTTGTCAACTTTAACCTCTTTGTAGAGTTTGCGCGTTAACTGGACGTAATTGGTAAATCTCTTTTACACTGTCAACACATTCTTCCACTCACACAATAATTATTGGAAAATATTGTCATGTAAGACGATGTAAATGATCATGCACACGTAAAGCAGCATGAAGAGCAAGTGGAGGTTCAGTATTTTGCGCAAGGATACTTCCCAGGGTAGGGCTCGAACTCACAACTCAACCACCTGTGACATTCCGCTTCTATAGGTCTACTCATTTTCAGATCATTGAAAGGTACCGTACTAAAGTCAATTTGAAAGAGCATTTTTATTATTAGTCTTTCCCACTTCCTTTTCCTTGTTTGAACTCCCAAGTCATTAAGTTTAAAACATTTCTTTTTTTTAACTATTTATTTCGAATTTACTTGTGTCACTGTTATTCATTTCCCTACTTCCAATTCCTTGTTTAAACTTCTTAGGTCATTTAGTTTACAAAAATATATTTTTACGATTTTTTTTTTAAACTGTGGGTCACCTTTAAATTTTCCACCACTTCCTGTTCCTTGTTTGAACTTCCTAGTTTAAGGGTTCTTAACCTTTTTGACTTCGGGGCCCAACTTTTCCACTACAGAGAGGACAGGAGCCCACTCAAATATTAACACTTAACGAATTACTAATCTTACTCTTGATTTTAATTGGATTCAATGATTGTATCTAACCTACTAACAGGTTAACAGGATAAACCTTATGATATGAAAACATGTGTTAATCACTAAGATTATTATCAAGACATAGGCCAGGTTGATTACAAAAATAAATTGTAGGGCTGTCGATGGATTATTCCTTTAGTCAGATTAGTCACTCTTGAATTGTGATTAATCATAATTAATCACAGGTTATTATTGGCTTGCATAAAGAAAATACCCCAATATTTGGATACAAATGCAATTTGGTAGTCAGAATGTCATAGGGGAACGTTTTTTAAATGTTTTACTGAACCGTAAGTCATTGATTTGCTCAAATCTTGGTAACAGAAAGTACAGTAAGAATTAAGTGCACATTTTTAAAGTCTTTCCCATAATATTGCTAACTACGTAGGTACAGATGTACGTTATATTAATAGATAATTTAATAAAGACATCCATAAACAACTTTACATAGTGCACCATTTACAACTGCATTTACTCTTCATTAGTTTAACCACTTGTTCAAACAAAGCTGCCTATTTACCTTTTCAGATGACAGCACTGATCTCTTTTTTGTACAAACTACCTCCAAGGTAGTTTTTTATGATGGTAGTTAGCAACATGAACAACATCTTGCAGCATTACTGTAGGTCTTCACGGATGTTAGGTGTCCTACATGCGATAGCTGTCCATTTAAAAAGGCATAATGTTTAACTTATCTGTGCTAAACGTAGGTGAACTCAGCCAGCACAGCTTTGATTGCTTGGATTTTAATGACGTCACATCTGGCTCATTTATTATGTGTAGGGTTCAAGCAGCGTCTGTTCTCAATTCAATTCAATTCAAACAACTTTATTAATCCCTCAAGGGGCAATTCATTTTGAGCAGCAGGTTGTCGTGGTTCGCAAAGCCTACACATGGCCAACAATAAATAATTAGTCAATAAATACATAAACAGTACAACACTGAAGAATTTAAACGTTTAAAGAGTCTGAGGGCAGAGGGGACGAATGATTGGGAAAAAGCGATTTGTTTTACACAAAGGAAGGGCATAACGTGAGCCCTGAAGGCAACAGTGAGAATTCACCCGCAAGATATGGCTTGGGGAGGCTAAAATGCTCTTTGCTTTTCGGAGGATTAGCTGATTGCAGAATAAGTTTAAGTCTCTTAGTTTTACCCTGGTAATCTTAGAGCAACACTTAACAATACAGTCAGGCTGTTTGGGTCTTTAACTGAAAGACAGTGAAACAAACAAATTAAAGAAAAACACATAATACTCTCAATAAATGGGGACGGCGTGGCGAAGTTGGTAGAGTGGCCGTGCCAGCAATCGGAGGGTTGCTGGTTACTGGGGTTCAATCCCCACCTTCTACCATCCTAGTCACGTCCGTTGTGTCCTTGGGCAAGACACTTCACCCTTGTTCCTGATGGCTGCTGGTTAGCGCCTTGCATGGCAGCTCCTGCCATCAGTGTGTGAATGTGTGTGTGAATGGGTGAATGTGGAAATACTGTCAAAGCGCTTTGAGTACCTTGAAGGTAGAAAAGCGCTATACAAGTATAACCCATTTATCATTTATTTATCAATGCGTGCTAGCCGCCATTTAGCCTTTCTCGAAGAAAATGCCCATATGCTTGCGTTGTTTTTGGCTGTACAAACCGTTAAATACATGAAAATGTTATACACTACGGCATTTATTTTGGACATATACCACAATAATACACCGTGATAATATCGTGCTATAAGATTTTCATACCGTTACATTCCTATAAAATAGTTTTATACACCTAAGAATTGGTGCACTTTGCAAATAAATTGTGTAAGTCCCAGAATACATTGTAGGAGCACAATATTCGACTGTTCATCTTTGTTGATATTTTTTATATTACATAATATGTTGTTGTTTTAAACTCTTATTAGTATCAAAAGTATTTAATTATCAACAACTGCTGTTTAATTGTATTTGCTAATTCCAAGATTGAGTATACTTTGTTGGAGATTGAACACGTCCCTAAAATTCCAATGTTAGAATTTTACCAGGTTGCATTGGTCATGTTTTGTCAACTCCATTTTGTTCTACTTTCTTGTGATTGTGGTAGCTGCGTTACCTTCCGAATCATGGTCAAACTGGTCTGCATCTTCCAGGTGTTGACGTGAGGGTCGAACACTTCGACTGTGGTGAGCTCGGTTTCTTCATTTTCTCCTCCAAGAACGTAAATCAGACCATCCAGCTCCACGAGACCAAAGTTCTGGCGAGCCTGCAAAAATTAAAAGTGGGATCTATTAAATATATATTGTATAATGTACAAGGAAATGAAAATACTGTAAGTGAAAACATATATTCTGGAAGTGGTGAGTATACCTGTAGCATTGTGGGTATGGGGCTCCATGTGTTAGACTCAGGGTCGTACTTCTCGCCTGTGTTCAGGACTGTCTTGTTCTCGTCGGTTCCACCCACTACAAAAAGAAATCCCTCTAACAAACAGGAAACACATTATTGTTAGAAGTGTGTGTGTTTGTCAAATGCACATTGTGTAGCGGTACACCCATTATATTCTCATCTAAAGGTCTGCATCTCCGTTATGCACTGACCAGCTGCAACCGCTCCATGTCCCACACGAGCAATGCTCATTGGCTGAAGTTCAATCCAGGCTTGCCGGTTGGTGTCATAGAGTGGACACATGCAGCGAGTCACAGCTGTGGGTTTTCTGGTCCTGTACACAACAACAAAAACATGCGTAGAGCCTCGACATCAACTCAGTTTGTTAATACATACAGTATGTCTCACCTCTTGCCTTGACTATGGCCTTATGCAATAACAAGGAAACTGCAGGTATCAGCAAATCTAATTTAATGCTTTTTAATGCAAATTAAAAACAAATTTAATGCACGCGTCCGACTGCAGATCCTTTTTATATGTAGTCAAAAGCATACAATTGTCTGTATAGTTAAACTTGTAAGCATTTGACAATAATAACGTTGAATAGTTGACAAGTTTACATGAACTATGGCCAAATTAAGCACTAATGTAATCATATTACATAATAACAATGTAAGTGACCCTTTCAAACACAATGAACATTTTTACCGTAATTTCCGGACTATAAGCCGCTACTTTTTCCCCTCGTTCTGGTCCCTGCGGCTTATACAAGGGTGCGGCTTATTTACGGCCTGTTCTTCTCCGACACCGACGAAGAGGATTTCGGTGGTTTTAGTACGCAGGAGGAAGACGATGACACAATGATTAAAGACTGACTTTTCATATACCGGTAGGCTGGTTATTTTGATAACGTACAGGTGAGCACTTTGTATTACTTTGCACCGTTGTATTATTTGTACTCTGCACGAATGCTGTTCGCCATGTCAAAGATGTGAAAGTTTGATTGAATGATTGAAAGATTTATTGTTAATAAATGGGACGCTTTGCGTTCCCAAACAGTCATCTCTGTCCCGACAATCCCCTCCGTGGTAGCAGGAACCCCTATATACTACGGTAATTACACATCAAAACCCTGCGGCTTATAGTCGGGTGCGGCTTATATATGGAGCAATCTGTATGTTCCCCTAAATTTAGCTGGTGCGGCTTATAGTCACGTGCGGCTTATAGTCCGGAAATTACGGTAATAACTGTAGTTTTTGTACTATTGTAATTGGAAGGAGAATAACTTAATGATTCTAAATAGGTAAACAAACATCCAAATAAAATGGATGCTCAAATTATTTGTGAGCAAAAACTGCCCTACAATTAATACTGATCATCTCGAAGTGCAGTTTTTCCACCAATTGGAAAAACTTGGTTTTGTGGTTTGTTTTGTTGTCTTTCTTTCTTGTTGTCAATTGCAATTTTATGAAATTTTTACAATGCCTCTGGACATCGTATTTAATGCTTTTTAATGCCATTCAAGGCCTTAATTGTCGTAAAATCCATTTAATTACTTTTAATGCTTTTTAATGACTCGCGGAAACACTGAATAAAATAGCAAAAAAATACAATAAAATCAATCAGTGTGACTATGAAATAAATACTGGGTACTGGACACTGAAGGTGAAGTTTCTTATATTCTTGTTATTTCTTAGCAAGTAAACAACAAATAATGGCCAATGCATTCACATCTTATTTGAAACAGTGCAACAAAAACTTTAGGTTGAATTAACAAGAGGAAACCATTTGTGCTTTAATTTTTAACTTTAAAAATTTTTTCAATAAAAGTACAGTAACTACATGTTAACAGTAGCTTTACCTGCTACTTCTGCTTTTGTTTTTCAACATAAAAATAGTGGCTGTTTAGAGGGCGGTTGAGTTCGAACGAGCCGCGATCATTGTGACCAGCCCTCTTCCTGGTTCAATCATGCAAATTTAACATTTTTGCAGCAAATTTAAGATAATAAAAAACAATAGAATGCTCCTGTTCTACAAAGAAACTTGGACCAGTGTAAACACATTGACAGGTTCTTATGTTGATATTTTAACATCCTAAAGGCCTTATAGTTTGCATTTTACATCTATTTTTTTTTAAAATGTGTTACTCTGTCAAAAAGAAATAGGCCAAAACAAATTTCTACTACGGAGAATAATCTAAAAACAAGAAAAAAAGTGAAGGGAGAAGTCCGGCCCCAGAGTGCTTAGCTTCCTGGAAATGTGTCCCCTTGAACAATTTAGTTGAATAGCCCTGACGTATAGTCTCACTCACTGATTTGCATTTAAAATCCTTTTGTTCGTGAATATTTCTCCTGTGCAGGCTACCATGATTGGCACCCAAAGAACAAGTGTTTACAAAGTTTGGCTTCTAATTGTGAAGAAATGTAGAATCTGTTCCCGCAAACTACTATTGCTGGTATGTGCCAGGCTTTGGTGGTGGTCCTATATTTAAGGCTGTCAATAATAATGACTAAACTCATGTGATTAATGATGATTACACAATTATATTGCATCAATTATGTATGTACACAGATTAATCAAGCAAATTATTTTTACATGCTCCTTTATTAACCGTGGAAGGTTACCTGAAAAGCGGCGCCTTTTTTTATATGGCCAGTGTTTTGCAAGCGAGTAATAACCTGTGATTAATGATTAATCAAAATTCCAAAGTGTGATTAATCTTATTTAAAACATATCATTTGACAGCACTATTTTTTTCGCTTAAAAAACGTAAATTAAAATATTTAAACAGCTGCCAAATGTGCAGGTGAGCTGCACCAGATCCTGATGAAAAAAAGGAATAATTCAATTTGAACTAATACGATATTCCAAGCATAGACTCAGGCTCCACATTTTCTACTAAAATATACTAAATCATCCAATATAAAAAAAGCTTACACATAGCTTGAGCGTGAATAATTTGGGGGCTCAACAGTAGTCATTTTAGGTCTGATAATTCATATAAAAGTTATCAATATCCTAATATCTCACTGTAAAACCAAAAAGGAACTAACCTACCGTATTTAACGGTTTTAGCACACTGGTTGGTTGGATTGTCAATATCAAATTATGCAAAAGCAGAGAATTAGAGCTTTATCGGAGAGTGCCTTACCTACGATCCTCTCCCCCTACAATAACAATACACTCAGAGTAACCACGGGGCTTGAACGCAGCGAGGAGAGCTTCGCCTTGCAGCTGGCTCTCTGCTAGCACTGGCTGACAGTGCTCTCTGATCACTTCCCTCATCAGCGGTTCCCCCATTGCCTAACAGGTTACAAATGAAACACAAACACATATTTCGGAAACCGGTCTGACAAATATATTAATTGACATGGAAACATACATTGAATGCTCAGACGGTATAATTAACAATACTAGAGTTCACAGTTCAGAAAGTTCAGTTACTCTACCTGCTCTCTCAGGTAGCTCGCATCCAGACCTTGCAGCCATACAGCAGACATTACTTCTCTCATGTGCACCTGTGATTATAAAATCAAACTAGGTTTGTTTTCCACAATAGGCTGAGTATGGATATCATAATAGAACAATAATTATGATGAACATCTTGAACCCTTTTTTTTCCTGTTGTTTTTTTAAACAAAGATTATTTATGTATTCAATTAGGGATGTCCGATAATGGCTTCTTGCCGATATCTGATATTCCGATATTGCCCAACTCTTTAATTACCGATACCGATATATACAGTCGTGGAATTAACACATTATTATGCCTAATTTGGACAACCAGGTATGGTGAAGATAAGGTCTTTTTTTTTTTAATTAATAAAATAAAATAAGATAAATTAATTAAAAACATTTTCTTGAATAAAAAAGAAAGTAGAAGAATATAAAAACAGTTACATAGAAACTAGTAATTAATGAAAATTAGTAAAATTAACTGTTAAAGGTTAGTACTATTAGTGGACCAGCAGCACGCACAATCATGTGTGCTTACGGACTGTATCCCTTGCAGACTGTATTGATATATATTGATATATAATGTAGAAACCAGAATATTAATAACAGAAAGAAACAACCCTTTTGTGTGAATGAGTGTAAATGGGGGAGGGAGGTTTTTTGGGTTGGTGCACTAATTATAAGTGTATCTTGTGTTTTTTATGTTGATTTAATTTTAAAAAAATTAATAAATAAATAAAATTAAAAAATAATACCCGATACTGATAATACAAAAACCGAAACCGATAATTTCCAATATTACATTCTAAAGCATTTATCGGCCGATAATATCGGCAGGCGGATATTATCGGACATCTCTATATTTAATATTTGTTTGCTTCCTATGGTATATTATTTATTTGTTCACTGTTCTGTTACAGAGAACAAGGAAATTGGATACAATTGCTATGGTATGAAAAGGGGTAGGATTAAATAAGCTCTGCTTCTTCCTACTCCTTTTCGGACGTGCTGTAATGGAACATCTGGAAATGTGTGATGTATTACATTGTACCGTATGCATGTTCGAAATAAATTGAAACTGAATTAAACTGAACTGATAATAGAAGAAATGTAGAACATCTTGAATAACCATAGTAGGGACTAATTAGGATATATTGGTTATGGTGTGGCGTTAGTTTATATCAAACATGCGTACATTACAATATAACACGTCACATATTTCTAGTTTCTCATTACAGCATGTCTGAAAAGGAATTGAAAGAAGCAGAGCTTTTTTTAATTCTACCCCTTTTTGTTTCATAGCAATATTTCTAACATATTTCTAACACAAACTATAACATGACAGTGAATAAATAAATTAATAAGTCATAAATAAATAGACAAATGAATAGGTCAATAAATATTAGAACTTTGTTTATTTATGTATTTAATATTTTGTTTTAGCAATTTATTTTATGTTTAGGTCCTTTATCTTGGGCCACATTCGACTTTACTGTTAAAACTACAAGAGGTGAGATCTGATGATTAAAAGTACTATTCTCATACTTTTTTTTTGTTTGTTTTACGCACCCTGCGAGCTTCCGGGTCATGTGCCAGCCATCGCACCACGGCCTCCAGCACATGCTTCTCATTGCCAACGTTTAGCTTTTCCTCAGCCAGCAGTTCACAGAGTCGGCTGTGAGGCATCTCCCTGAACTCCTCTGTGAGCACCACGTCTCGGAAATGCGTGTGCAGGTATTCGGTGGCAGCATAGTGGACGTGGTGCAAGCAGTAGTGCAGGGAGAAGAGACGGATGCCGATACAGTTCTCTGCGGTGATGCAGCTCTCCAGGAACTGGCAGCACAGCAATTTGAGGTCGGTCATGAGGAGTAGGTCGGATGCCTGCACCATGTCCTGAATGGTCCCTTCACTCAACGTGATCTGTATGTAAAATAGACATTCGATGGAGAAAGTTAAGGCCTGAAAAGAGCATTAATGAAAAATGTAATAAACAAAGGGCACCAGAAGTTGGCGTAACCCAGCTACAATCTGTGGATGTCTGCTTCAAAAGCATCTAGACTCACTTCACCACTGAAGATGTAGTCCAGTATCTGTTTCATAATAGACATGGAGACTCCCTGTAGCTCAATCCTGTATGTTGAACCATCTTCTTTTGGAGGATTGTAGTTGAGCTTGGTCCTAGAATCAAATCATAAACATAAGCAGCCCTTGGTACTTTAATCCACTACATATTGCTTTTAGATGCACAAGCTAATGATATTTTACTGTGTTGTTATATAATTAAACTGAAATGCCTATGTCAGGGGTGTCCAAACTTTTTCCACTGAGGGCCGCACACGGAAAAATTAAAGCATGAGGGGGCCGTTTTGAAATTTTTCATTTTCAAACCATAACAAAATACATGGGTTTTTTGTTTTGTTTTTACATTTAGGGCTCCCGGGGACCATAAGTCTCTGTCATTAACATGTTAAAAATAAGTCAAATTATTATTTAAATTTTTAATGTAACGCTTACAGTAAATCTCTATATCAACTTCAGGTTGATATAAAGAAAAAAAAAACAAAGAAAAAAAAAGGTTTTATGCCTTTTCTGTCAAAGACAACTTTGTTTTTCATAGTAAAACTGAAATATGCAGTATTTCCCCCACAGCCCAAAACATTCAGAAAGCAATGTTTGATGTGAAGTAATTGGATCCCTCAAAAGATCAATAATGCAGGACACCATTGATTTAAATATATTATTAGTTCTGAGTAATCAGTCACAGTGAAAAGATAAAAAAAATCCCACTAAATATCTTTGGGATCTAAAAGGTCCCCCACTCATAAAGTGATACATTTTTATTATTATTTGTTTTACTTTCAACACTTAAGTTACGAGATCAACCTCAGATATATCTGTCGATTTTACGTTTGTACTATTATTTTGGTTGTTTTATGCTTTTTTGTCAAAGAAAACTTTGTTTTTATACCGCAACCACATATGCAATATTTTCCACAAAAACATTTTAAAGTGAAATATTTTAAGTAATTGGAGCCTTGAATAGGCCAATAATTCATAATAACATTAATTTTTGAAAAACAATTTTTTTGGGGGAGCAATAGCAAAAAAAGAAAAATAAAGACAAAAGAAAAAAAACAGCCTGCATGGCAGCTTTGTATCAACATTGCAACTTTCTCTCGTGAGATTTCAGCTCATTCCACTTTTTTAAATTATTTAAAAATGCTTGCAATAGCATTTCCAGAATGTGTGGCGGGCCGGTAAACAATTAGCTGCGGGCCGCAAATGGCCCCCGGGCCGCACTTTGGACACCCCTGGCCTATGTACTATATGTCAAGAAAATGTGCCATCTCGTCTTACCTAACATAAGGGCTGGCTGCCGACAAAATATTTTTCTGGACAGGAAGCTCCTCACCATCCACGACCAGCACAGCATCGTGGAAGCTTTGCTCTTGCCAGAAGGTACGAAGAACTCTCAGGAGTTTTTGGGAGTGTTGTGGGTCGGACACCCTCACACCCGGTTCATTTGATGCAGAATCCGGCATGTTTAGACTTGGACAAATCTTGTCATGTAGTCTTAAATCCTATTTATCAATGACAATTATGGATTCATTGTGATTAATGGCTCAATGAAAGGCTCTGATAATATATGTAAAATACTGTGCATAGGTCTAAACATAATTGCAATCAGTTAATGGTCTTTCATAAAACAGAAGCAGGGTTCATAAAAACGCAGTCATTACAACAACACACCACAAGTGGCAGTAAAGAGCTGATTAAGGCTGGCCCCATTTACCGAAAACCAACACGCAAAATAAAAAGCTATATAATATATGGTTTGAACATTTATACTCCGAACACGGCAGATATAATCAATGTTTCATTTAGCATAATATTTACAGCAGAACGACAAACGACATAAGACAAAACAAAGGAAACTCCTTAAAGTATGAGTTTTCTTAATGAAGTTTGGCACATTTGCTAAGTCAGGCTATCAAAACTGGGTGGATTTGTTGCTGTCGTTCCCAAAAGTGATCCATTCCGGTCAGCGATAGAATACCCAGATTAGTCTTCGGAGAACATGTCAATACTGGTGCCACTGAGTTCAGTTAACATGTCAAATAGTCCACTTGTACTTGTTCTCACCAGTGGTGTGTTTACAGCAGTCCAAACGCGCCATGTAATTTAGTTTAATGAGAAAAAATATATTGTAATTTACAGAATGATGATACTTATTCATGTCTTACCTTTAGACGACAAAACGCGTCCTCTCTTTGTAGTGGGTGCAGTCGGCGTATTGCCTAACTGCATGTTCCACTGCATAGATCACTTCACACTATCGTGAGAACTGGAAGACATGGGACTGTGCTGCGTTTCATGCCCGAAGGAAATTGTAACTTTCCCTTGACATACACAGATATGTAATAGATTTTCATACCAGCATGCACATTATATTATTTAAGTACAACAATTATTATGCATAGTTGATATAGTGATGCATGCTGAAGATTACTCGTGAGTGGTGGTAATGCACATTTTCTCGAACATTAAATATCTTGCTGTTCCTGAACATACCCTCAGCTTGGCGGAAATACGTAGCTATGCAGCGTTCAAATCCTCACGACCATTTTTTTTTTTTTAGAGAATTTCATTATGAATCGACGCTTATTGTGGACATACTCGAAACGAAAATTCGACTATGTACGTGAGAAGTTTAGATTGACAGATAAATCGTCGTTTATGTGTTAAAAAGCAAGTAGAAAAAGCGAAGTGGAACGTACCCATTTGTCAGTTTGACCCTGGCGGTAGAAATGGATGGATGGACCTCAAAATAAGTACTTCCGGATTTTGTAAGTAAACTTCGTCGCTGTATTCAGTACACATTAAGAAAATGGATAGATGGATGTTTCTATTTCACCCAAAAATTCAAACATCATATAGAAAATCGTAAAAGGTAAAGACACATTACGGCAAACCATACTAATGAACGAGCTAACACTTGATTGATTGATTGAGACTTGTATTAGTAGATTGCACAGTGAAGTACATATTCCGTACAATTGACCACTAGATGGTAACACCCCAATAAGTTTTTCAACTTGTTTAAGTCGGGGTCCACTTAAATTGATTCATGATGCAGGTATATACTATCAGATATATACTATCATCATAATAATGTCATCACACAAGATAATCATCAGGGTATATACATTTAATTATTTACATTATTTACAATCCGGGGTGTGGGATGCGGAGGGGGGGGGGGTTAGGTTTGGTTGTTATCATCACTTCAGTCATCAACAATTGAGAACAGAGAAATTGACATTGAAACAGTGTAGGTCTGACTTGGTAGGATATGTACAGCAAGTAGTGGACATAGAGAGAGAGAGATCAGAACGCATAAGAAAAAGTATCTACATTTGATTATTTACATTTGATTATTAACAATCTGGGGAGGGTGTTAGTTTAGGGTTGAAGTTGCCTGGAGGTGTACTTTTATTGCGGTTTTGAAGGAGGATAGAGATGCCCTTTCTTTTACACCTGTTGGGAGTGCATTCCACATTGATGTGGCATAGAAAGAGAATGAGTTAAGACCTTTGTTAGATCGGAATCTGGGTTTAACGTGGTTAGTGGAGCACCCCCTGGTGTTGTGGTTATGGCGGTCATTTACGTTAAGGAAGTAGTTTGACATGTACTTCGGTATCAGGGAGGTGTAGCGGAATTCATAGACTAGTATCAGTGCAAGTTGTTTTACTCTGTCCTCCACCCTGAGCCAGCCCACTTTGAAAAAGTGGGTAGGAGTGAGGTGTGATCTGGGGTGGAGGTCTAGAAGTAATCTGACTAGCTTGTTCCGGGATGTTTGAAGTTTAGATTTGAGGGTTTTGGAGGTGCTAGGGTACCAGGAGGTGCATGCGTAATCGAAAAAGGGTTGAACGAGAGTTCCCGCTAGAATCCTCATGGTGCTTTTGTTGACCAGAGAGGAGATTCTATAGAGAAATCTCGTTCGTTGGTTGACCTTTTTGATTACCTTGGTTGCCATTTTATCACAGGAAAGATTAGCCTCTAGAATGGAACCTAGGTAGGTGACCTCATCTTTCCTGGTGATAACAATGTCACCCACTTTTATAGTGAAGTCATTGACTTTCTTAAGGTTGATGTGGGACCCAAACAGGATGGATTCCGTTTTACCCAAGTGTATGGATAGTTTATTGTCAGTTAAACTTAAGGGGCTGATTATCCTCGTACTGTTTTGTCACATACATTTTCACACACATATTGTCTTATACTTTGTCTAGGTAAAGTATGCTTTATTTGTTTTAGTCATGTTTACCAAGTTACATCAAGGAACATTTTCACAATTTAAAATGTCAGAAGAGGAATAGTGTTTCAATGAATTAAGTTCACTTTCTGTGTTTAAAGTGTCAGCATGATACAATAATATAAAATGTGGAGCAATGGATACAATACTAATATTCTGATGTTTATTCTATAGGTAACAGGCGATCATTATTCTTTGCCTGACGGACAAGGGCCGGAGAAACAACGTGAAACTAAAACATGCGTCGTTCTGCTTGGAACAAACTGTCTCCATGGATAGAGAGGATGATCCAGAACTATAGCACTGAAGAGGAAAGCAGAGGCTGTGTGCGATTAAAGGCTCATATCACCAATGTGGGCCAGATGTCTCAGTCCCAGGCCCAGAACTTGGAAGGCCCCACAGAACTGCTATTCCTGTCCGATGGAGTAGTGCAGATCCCTGCCATTCTCACATCAGCCGCATGGGAGGAACTTCAGGAAAATTGTGATATGGAATGTTTCACCAGTCTGCTTAACAGCACTGTTTGCATTAGAGACTACCGGCTGCAGTTTCACATGGCCATGGAAAGCACCAGATGTACATTCTTCTTATCAGTTGGAGAGCTGGTCACCAAATCGGCCGGCACAGTTAAAGAGAGAATGCCCTGCTGCATCTCTCTGCCCTCTGTCCGGCAAAAGATCTTTGACACATGGAGGTCGCTCGTGGTCCAGGGTGGGCAGGAATCTCAAAACAGCCAGACTGGGTTTGAGCTGACAGAGTTGCTGGGGCAGTGGCAGCAAGATTGTTTCCAGACAGTGATGGAGGACGTGCAGGAGAAACTGACTGGGCAACCTTCCACATCGCTGACTCAACCGGGCTTGTTCAGTGCCACGAGTTGGGACGCTGAACGGGTTCAAGATAAAGGCCTGGAACGTTTCAGCGTTCCAATGAAGTGTCTGCTCGTCCCAGAAAGAGATGAGCAAAGCACAAATGTAGATATATTGACACCCGATGTGGATGAGGAGTTGGATTTACACATTTGTGATCGTACTCAATCACTTGTTCATGCTGCTGACGGGCAAACAGAAACTCACACAGGTAGAGAGGGAGAAAACATCCGGGATAATGACAGCATCAGTCTAGATATGATTAATAAGGACATCATACCTTTAGAAAACCCTTGGCACTTTTTCCCAGCACCATTTAACTCGTCCGCTTCTTCCGATGAGTCACGAGAAACAACCCATAAACACTTTATTCCTCCGCAGCAAGAAAAGGGTCCTGAGAACAGCACCAGCACCCAGCTGACTGCAAATGCACAATCTGAAGGCAGCACTTCCCAGCATAGCAAAGAAGATCACAGCGTTTTACCACCGTTCCAAAAAGAGCCGCCCTCATCCGGCAACATCAACGACACAGAAACACAACACGTTCACGCCGCTTCCCAGGAAAAAAATACTTTTGTTGAGAATGCGGACACACTCGAAGTGACGGTGGAGACACAACATAGGAAGTCAAAGAGGAAAAGGGAACTGGAGTCGGTGCAAAAAGCACACAACACAGTTGTAGTGGAGGAAGAGGAAGACATTTGTCAAAGTGTGAGCCCTCCATCATGGCTTTTTGACTCTGTGGTAGGTTCAGGAACTGACGATGGCAGCGTTCAGGCTCAAAACGTGGGTGCAGAAAGAAGAAAAACCTCTACTGTTCACAATGATGGCTGCCTGTTCTCATATACGTACACAGTGTCTGGGCAGGACCTGCACGACTTTGCTCAGTTTAAAGTGGAAGATGCTCTGCTGCATTGGGCTGTCAAGTATCTTGTTGCTCCAAAGCAAGCAACACATCTTTAAACAACATTACCTTTACTGGAACTCCACCTCTTTTCCAATTTTATTCCATAAGATAGTGACATTTTTAACTCAAAGATGTTTGTTTTGAAATCCAATGCATTTATCATTAATGGTTCTGAATAAAACTATGTTTTTTTGTAAAGGAGTGTGACACTTATAACCATTTTGTTTGTTTCTCTTGAGTAGCCTCATTTCAGTTAAAGCTCTGAAGGAGGCATGCAATTGCATTACAGGTCAGAGGGGTTATGGCACACCTTGACATAGTTGTAAATGCATATCAACCATATTCCATCCATCCATTTTCTACCGCTTGTCCCTTTTGGGGTCAAAGGTGCTGGAGCCTATCTCAGCTGCATTCGGGCGGAAGGCGGTGTGCACCCTGGACAAGTCGCCACCTCATCGCAGCGCCAACACAGATAGACAACATTCACACTCACTCACTAGAGCCAATTTAGTGTTGCCAATCAACCTATTCACAATTTACTTATTTTAATATGTTCTATTATTGTGTTCAGTTGGTTAAACGTACACAAAAATAATGTTGAATCAACCGTTTTGTGTTTAATTAATGCAACTAATTTGTCGGGAGCGGGCTGATATCAAAACATGTGTCAGTCTTTTTTTTTTATTAATGTAGAATTCTGCAGTAACTGGATACTTGAGATGTTGGGCATTCTTCTAACTATACAGTAGGTGTCACCAAAGTTTTGACAAAGTTTAACTGCATACAGACGGGAAACCGAAAAGAAAGTGGAGGAAACCGGTTTTCCAGTGTCAACATGATCCACGTCTAGAAACTCTTCAAACATAAAGTGTTTAAACAGTACAAAGAAGAACCACCATGATAAACTTTCTGAATGTATTTCATCCATCCATTTTCAAGATAATCTTACTTCACCAATTATTTATTTTTATTGTTATTACTTATGGAGTATATTGTGAATAAATTGAGAACAGGAAGTGAACAAAAGTGTTAGCAACTGCTATGTAAAGGAAAAGGGGTAGGATTGAATAAGCCCTGCTTCTTCCTACTCCCTCTTCGAACACGTTGAATAGAGAAACTGGAAATTGTGATGTATCATGTTGTATGCATGCATGTTCCAAATAAACACAAACATGATTATGACCATTGGCGTTGTTAGGCCTATTTTAGGGGGGCTCAAGCCCGAATATGAGTTTAAATAATTAATAATATAACCTGTCATTATTCACTCAGTTTCCCCTCACTTCATAGTGTAAGGTGGAGAGCCCCTTTAGTGCGTCGGTATCCAATCCATTCCACTTGTTCATATAGAAAATGCCCACATCACTCAAAATCCAGTCCGCATTTTCTCTGCGACCTTGCTTGCGGTCCTGCAGGTGTACGAAGCACATTAGCACACAGCACTGCAGAACAAGAACCTTGTGTCTGCAATTGTAAATAATTTAGTTTTTAAGTTTTGTGTTTCTTGTAGAATCTATATAGTTAAAATAATGAAAAAAAACATCATTAAATATATTTGTTTTCAATCAATCAATCAATGTTTATTTATATAGCCCTAAATCACAAGTGTCTCAAAGGGCTGCACAAGCCACAACGACATCCTCGGTACAGAGCCCACATACGGGCAAGGAAAAACTCACCCCAGTGGGACGTCGGCGAATGACTATGAGAAACCTTGGAGAGGACCGCATATGTGGGTAACACCCCCCCCCCCCCACCCCCCTCTAGGGGAGACCGAAAGCAATGGATGTCGAGTGGGTCTGACATAATATTGTGAAAGTCCAGTCCACAGTGGATCCAACACATCAGCGAGAGTCCAGTCCATAGTGGGGCCAGCAGGAAACCGTCCCGAGCAGAGACGGGTCAGCAGCGCAGAGATGTCCCCAACCGATGCACAGGCTAGTGGTCCACCCGGGGTCCCAACTCTGGACAGCCAGCACTTCATCCATGGCCACCGGACCTATGCAACTCCCCCTCCCAAGGGCAACTTCAACCCTAAACTAACACCCTCCCTTCCACATAATACCTCTTCGGCTTGTAAATAATCAAATGTAAATAATCAAATGTTGACACTTTTTCTTATACTTTCTGATCTCTCTCTCTGTGTCCACTACTTGCTGTACATATCCTACCAAGTCAGTCCTACACTGTTTCAATGTCCATTTCTCTGATGATGCAATTGTTGATGACTGAAGTCTTGATACCAACCAAACCTAAACCCCTCCCATACCCCACACCCCGGATTGTAAATAATGTAAATAATTCAATGTATATACTCTGATGATTATCTTGTGTGATGACTGTATTATGAAAATAGTATATATCTGTATCATGAATCAATTTAAGTGGACCCCGACTTAAACAAGTTGAAAAACTTATTCGGGTGTTACCATTTAGTGGTCAATTGTACGGAATATGTACTTCACTGTGCAACCTACTAATAAAAGTTTCAATCAATCAATCAATAGTTTTATACAAATTATTTAAACAAATATATAATGAGCGTAGTTGGATTTAAATATTCCTATCCTACTAACGCATTAGAATCGGTGTAAAATACCTTTCATGGGGAAACAATAAGCTTTTGGAAACTAGCTAGCTCCCGCATGTGTGTTTGCCTGTCACACCTGTGTTGCCAGTTGGGAAATGACCGTAGACACATTATCGTACCAGAAGCTTAAAATTATCCTATGGTTAAGAAAATCATCATACTTATATAATTTTGTGACAATAAAACAATGAATAATATAGCTCGTAATGCAGTTTCCCTTTAAATAAGGTTGGGGAAACGCTGCCACACTGAGCGGTATGGACAACCCGGTTTCAGAGTTGGTCCCAAACATGGCGCCCTGTAGTCACATGAGAGGCTTTTACCCAATCATTTAAGAAGTTGTCTGACCATGCACTCTGATTGGTCAAAAGTCTCTTACATCAGTGGTCCCCAACCACCGGGCCGCGGCCCGGTACCGGTCCGTGGATCGATTGGTACCGGGCCGCACAAGAAAAAAAAAAGAAAACTTAAAAAAAAATTTTTTTTTTTAATTAAATCAACATAAAAAAACACATGATACACTTACAATTAGTGCACCAATCCAAAAAACCTCCCTCCCCCATTTACACTCATTCGCACAAAAGGGTTGTTTCTTTCTATTATTAATATTCTGGTTCCTACATTATATATCAATATAGATCAATACAGTCTGCAGGGATACAGTCCGTAAGCACACATGACTGTATTTTTTTATGCCGGTAGCTAATTGCTTTGTAGATGTGGGAAACAGCGGGAGGCAGCGTGCAGGTAAAAAGGTGTCTCAAGCTTAAACCAAAAATAAACAAAAGGTGAGTGCCCCTAAGAAAATGCATTGAAGCTTAGGGAAGGCTATGCAGAACAAAACTAAAACTGAACTGGCTACAAAGTAAACAAAAACAGAATGCTAGGCGACAGCAAAGACTTACTGTGGAGCAAAGATGGCGTCCACAATGTAGAACATGACATGACAATCAACAATGTCCAAACAAAGAAGGATAAAAACAACTGAAATAGTCTTGATTGTTAAAACAAAGCAGGTGCGGGGAATATTGCTCAAAGGAAGACATGAAACTGCTACAGGAAAATACCAACAAAAGAGGAAAAGCCACCAAAATAGGAGCGCAAGACAAGAACTAAACCACTACACACAGGAAAACAGCAAAAAACTCAAAATAAGTCACGGCGTGATGTGACAGGTCGTGACAGTACACCTTCTTTGAGACAAGAGCTATATTGATGCATGCTTGGTTATGGTTTAAAGCAGTGACGTGCGGTGAGGTTCATGGCTGGTGAGGCACTGACTTCATCACAGTCAGATTTACAAACATATGAACCCTAAAGAGTATCTTATTCACCATTTGATTGGCAGCAGTTAACGGGTTATGTTTAAAAACTCATACCAGCATTCTTCCCTGCTTGGCACTCAGCATCAAGGGTTGGAATTGGGGGTTAAATCACCAAAAATGATTCCCGAGCGCGGCGCCGCTGCTGCCCACTGCTCCCCTCACCTCCCAGGGGGTGAGCAAGGGGATGGGTCAAATGCAGAGGACAAATTCCACCACACCTAGTGTGTGTGTGACAATCATTGGTACTTTAACTTAACTTTAACTTTACACATACAAACTGTAGCACACAAAAAAGCACATTTAATAAAAAAAAACGTTATTATGGTCTTACCTTTACTTATAAATGAAGTCCATGCGCCGCTCCTTTTGAACAAAAGCATCGATAACTTGTTTGTAGAAGTCTTCCTTATCTTTCTTCAGTTTTAAAAGTCTCTCTGTCTCGATGGAGATCTTCCTTTAATTATTACCTCCTGCTTCAATTGAAAGTCCAGTTTAGAAAACTGTTTTATTTTAGATATGTAATCCTCCATGTTAATAGTCCAGGCAAGAGGAAAAAATAAACGATCACTGCTAACTGTTGCTGCTTTTTGTCACTTCTTCTGCAGCCGAGTAGTCGCAAGAATGATATCTGGGATCACTACCGCCCTCTACCACCAGGAGGCAGGATTACTGCGAGCCTCACCCAGTGCGTCTTCGCAGCCGTTTTATGATTGCTCAGCACAATAAATACGTTGTTGACAAGATACACTGTACATTACATACCTCAGCTAACTAAACTATGGAAATGTATAATATAATTCATATAGCAATACGGTCTCACTGCACAGCAGGCCAGCAGTTAGCCGAGTCATTGCGCAATCCATGGTGAGGCTCAACTGGCTGGTGACTCACCGCAAGTGTCTTCTCAGTATTTGAACGGCAAATGTGAAAATTCAGCGATTTTGAATACAAATAATCTAAAACTGGTGAAGTTAAATGAAAAATAACTTTATAGTATAATCACTGGATACATATAACAATTTAATAATTTTTTTTTCTTATTACATTTTTTTTCTTTCCATGATGGCAGGGGAGGCCCCGCCTCACCTGCCTCCCCTGACTGCACGTCACTGGTTTAAAGTCATATCCAACAATTGCGAACAACGACTTTTGACTGTCAACTGAGTTTCGTTTTTTAATGATTCCTGCTGGTGGTGTGCCTCCAGATTTTTTCAACGCAAAAAATGTGCCTTGGCTCAAAAAAGGTTGAAAAACACTGCCCTATAGTTACATCAGACTGGTTGTTACATATGTGTCTCCATCAGTGGTGTGCCGTCAGGGCCAGCAAGGCCTTCTCTGCTGGCCTAACATAACCAGGAATCTTGATCATAATTAAAGATAAAAGTAATTTTGTATTTACTGTCCCTAAATATCTAAAAGTATTCATATTCTCTTCATGTTATATTATGCTCCTTCCAGCGCTGTTGTTTTTAGGTTATAAAGTTTGTATCCAATCAGAATTCAGCTACCTTATGTTGCCATGCTGTACCAAATCTGCCCGAAGCCTTCAAAATCAACAATGCTGGCGTCTGTGCACTGTAAGTGAACGGGGACATATTGTTGATAGATAATTGCAATAGCCAATCAGATCATGAGTTGTTGTCAGTAAGGCCTTCTAGCTGGCCTAAGGCAGCTATATATTGTGATGTTATGAGCTAGGTAATATAAGAACTCCATTACCCAGCATGCCACAGTAGTGAAGAGCATGCGCAGTAGCCCCTTTCATGTTGTTGAATGTAGCCATGCCGGCAGCGGGATGTTTTTGATGAGCACCTTTTGGAGTAAACTTTAAGAACTCAGCCAACACGCCTCGTCTGCATCCTTTATGATTAGACAAGACAACACATATATTTGCAAGGCCATTTTCAAGAAGGATATTTAAAGGCCTACTGAAACCCACTACTACCGACCACGCAGTCTGATAGTTTATATATCAATGATGAAATCTTAACATTATAACACATGCCAATACGGCCGGGTTAACTTATAAAGTGACATTTTAAATTTGCCGCTAAACTTCCGGTTCGAAACGCCTCTGAGGATGACGTATGCGCGTGACGTAGCCCGGCGAACACGGGTATGCCTTCCACATTGAAGCCAATACGAAAAAGCTCTGTTTTCATTTCATAATTCCACAGTATTCTGGACATCTGTGTTCGTGAATCTGTTGCAATCATGTTCATTGCATTATGGAGAAGGAAGCTGAGCAAGCAAAGAAGAAAGTTGTCGGTGCGAAATGGACGTATTTTTGGAACGTAATCAGCCACAACAGTACACAGTCGGCGCTTCTTTGTTTACATTCCCGAAAGATGCAGTCAAGATGGAAGAACTCGGATAACAGAGACTCTAACCAGGAGGACTTTTGACTTCGATACACAGACGCCTGAAGAGAACTGGGACAACACAGACTCTTACCAGGATTACTTTGATTTGGATGACAAAGACGCAGACGTGCTACTGTGAGTATGCAGCTTTGGCTTCTAAACATTTGATCGCTTGACCGTATGTGCGCAACTTTTTTTTGCGTATGTACGTAACTTTTTTAAAATATATAAGCTTTATGAACCTTGGGTTAGGTGAACGGTCTTTTGGGCTGAGTGATTGTGTGTGTTGATCAGGTGTTTGAATTGTATTGGCGTGTTCTATGGAGCTAGGAGCTAGCAGAGGAGCTAGGAGCTAGCGTAACAAACACGCAGGTGTTTTTATGCAGGATTAATTTGTGGCATATTAAATATAAGCCTGGTTGTGCTGTGGCTAATAGAGTATATATATGTCTTGTGTTTATTTACTGTTGTAGTCATTCCCAGCTGAATATCAGGTCACCCCCGGCTCTCACAGCATCTTCCCTATCTGAATAGCTTCAACTCCCCACTAGTCCTTGACTTGCACTTTATTCATCCACAAATCTTTCATCCTCGCTCAAATTAATGGGGAAATTGTCGCTTTCTCGGTCCGAATCTCTCTCACTTCATGCGGCCATCATTGTAAACAATAGGGAACTTTGCGTATATGTTCAATTGACTACGTCACGCTACTTCCGGTAGGGGCAAGCCTTTTTTTTATCAGATACCAAAAGTTGCAATCTTTATCGTCGTTGTTCTATACTAAATCCTTTCAGCAAAAATATGGCAATATCGCGAAATGATCAAGTATGACACATAGAATAGATCTGCTATCCCCGTTTAAATAAAAAAAATTCATTTCAGTAGGCCTTTAAAGAGAAATTACATCTTGTGAGACCATGTCGGCCAACCCCGGAAGCTCGAATGGGTTCTACAGATTGTGAGTTCAGATATTTTGTTTCTTTATTTTTTCAGGTTTAATATGTTTTTTGCAATTTTAATTTTGACACTACCACATAAGATATGTTTTAATTGCTGATGCGGGTTTATTGATTTTTAAATGCGCCAGAAAATAACCCGTTTTGTACACTGTAGGTGGTAATCAATGCCCAGTAGTGCGTAAATGTTAAAGTACCAATGATTATCACATACACACTAGGTGTGGTGAGATTATCCTCTGCATTTGACCCATCACCCTCACCCCCTGGGAGGTGAGGGGAGCAGTGAGCAGCAGCGGTGGCCGCGCCCGGGAATCTTTTTGGTGATTTAACCCCCAATTCCAACCCTTGATGCTGAGTGCCAAGCAGGGAGGTAAAATGTGTTTCTGTATAGTATTTCTCCAGCAATGGTCTTGTGGTGACAGAAATGATATGGTATTTTGAGAGGTAATCATTGAAGTCGGACATCACTGAAGGCCTAGGTGGGAAACGCACGGACCTCCACTGCTCTCCATGAATGTAATTTCTCAATGTCTTGGACAGTTCCAGCAGTCATTCTGCATGCGGCGTCTCGTATACTGTGCTCGCATGTTACTTTTGTTGTATTTATTACACAGACTGAATCATCGTCTGAGTTGCTGAAAAGACTGAGTTTGCAGGTTTATTCGTGGAGATCTCCCAACCGCTAATGTAAGCAGGAGCCAGCTGTGAGCACTTGTAAAGTTGTTATAATCCTGCTTTGACCCATAAACAGGAAAATACATAATATTGTATACACACATCTGCAAAAAACACACTGTCCATGCGGTCCTTGTAAGGCAATGCAGTTGTGAGTCCCTGACTGTAGCCTTCCACTGATATTTACATTACCAACACAATTCCCTTTGTCAAGTGACAGTATGGTAAAAGCAGAGTCAATATGCAAAACAGAAATACGTTGTATCTACTTCATCAAGTCTTATTAATAGCAGACATGAACCTGCTACTATTAGCCTGGTAAAATATGTGGTGGTGGACCAAATTATTGATACGTTTATGACATAACCGTATTTTCCGGACCATAGGGTGCACCGGATTATAGGCGCACTGCTGATGAGCGGGTCTATTCAGGTCTATTTTCATACAAAAGGTGCACCAGATAGTAGGGCGTATTAAAGGGGTCATATTATTATTATTTTTTATAAATTAAAAGCACTTCTTTGTGGTCTACATAACATGTAATGGTGGTTATTTGGTCAAAATGTTGCATAGATTATGTTTTACAGATAATCTTCAAGCCACTTTCTGACAGTCGCTTCAGTTTGTGGGCGGTCTTATTTACGTGGTTCACCTTCGGCAGCGTCTTCTCCCCGTCATCTTTGTTGTAGCGGTGTAGCGTGCAAGGACGGGAGTGGAAGAAGTGTCAAAAGATGGAGCTAACTGTTTTAATGACATTCAGACTTTACGTCAATAAATAACAGAGCAGCATCTCCTCATCTGTTGCTCCCTAGTGCAATAACAACGCCGGAAATGAGCCCCGTGAAAACCTGTTCGACCGGAACTCTAATAACTAAAGTTTCTTGGGTGAATAATGTCAACTCACTACACCGGTATGTTTTAGCACTTTCATGGCGAGTTTACTGACAGATATAAGTAAGAACTTTACACTACTTTATATTAGAAATGGCAACAGGGGAGGATGAATGTCACATAACAAGAAGATAGAGAAAAAGAAGAGGCTTATCGACTACTACAAAGGCGGACGCGCGATAATTTTCAGGACTTATGCAGATCCAAAATACACATCAGCAGGTACCAGAATATAAGAAAAGTTGCTTTTGCATAATATTGCGAAACAAAACGGCAGATAATATGTCTTACCTTACACACACACACCATAATAATACTCGTATGTTGAAGCACAGTACAATCGATGATCATAGCTTACTAAGTCATACTAAAACATTTTGATGGATTGTTGAGTGCCGTGTGTAATGTTCTATATTTTCAATGCAACATATAACATTTTGGTGTTGTTTACTTGAGTCGTATTGCAGTCTACACGTATCTCTTATGTGTGACTGCCATCTACTGGTCACATTTATCATTTCACTATGTACCAATTCAAATAACTTTGAGGTCGGTAAACACAACCAACACTATTCCGTACATTGGGCGCACCAGGTTAAAAGGCGCACTGTTGAGTTTTGAGAAAATGAAAGGATTTTAAGTACGCCTTACTGTGGAAAAATACAGTGGTTTTGTCAGAAATGTTAAATACAATCTAAGTAGACCTGGTCTAACTTTTTCACACTACAGTAACCATAAAGGAAACATGTTTCTTATTTTTTGTTATGTCTTTTTCTAGCAAGTCTCCCAAGCCCATCATTTCAGACAGACTTGGGTAAAATATGGCTTTTCAATCCGGCCCAGCGGACGTCTGTACGAATTATTTTTTAAAAAACCTTTAAGGTCGAAACTGCAGCCGTAAATATTAAAGTGCACTGCTTTCTTCAAATTATCATACATCTTGAATTAATAATATATTCCAATGGTTGTAATCTGCGCTTCTGAGTGATAACCGTTTTTTTAAGGTAATCATAGGAACATGTTACAGCAGCTTCGGGCAGACGAGGCATGACCCAGACTTAGCGGGGTTTATTTACAGAGCAGCAAGCGCAAGACAATCGGATTTTCGCAACAAAGTTTTGCAGAAAACTGATATTACATCAGATTGGAGGT
The DNA here is from genome assembly GCF_033978785.1 of Entelurus aequoreus. Taxonomy (NCBI): domain Eukaryota; kingdom Metazoa; phylum Chordata; class Actinopteri; order Syngnathiformes; family Syngnathidae; genus Entelurus; species Entelurus aequoreus. The sequence goes on along the minus strand of NC_084754.1, from coordinate 29,919,001 downwards.
GTTTTTACCATTTTCGATCATGTTTTGCCGTGTTTGTTGCATTTTTGTTACATTTTCCATGATCGATTGAGGAAGTGGTCTGAGAAGAAAACAATGAGTGACGTTCATGCGTTCTTAATATTCATTGTTTCATTGTTCATAGTTAGTATTGTAAATAAAACCCATCATCCAAACTCCTTATGTACAAACCCCGTTTCCATATGAGTTGAGAAATTGTATTAGATGTAAATATAAACGGAATACAATGATTTGCAAATCATTTTCAACCCATATTCAGTTGAATATGCTACAAAGACAACATATTTGATGTTCAAAATGATAAACAATTTTTTTTTGTGCAAATAATCATTAACTTTAGAATTTGATGCCAGCAACACGTGACAAAGAAGTTGGGAAAGGTGGCAATAAATACTGATAAAGTTGAGGAATGCTCATCAAACACTTATTTGGAACATCCCACAGGTGAACAGGCAAATTGGGAACAGGTGGGTGCCATGATTGGGTATAAAAGTAGATTCCATGAAATGCTCAGTCATTCACAAATAAGGATGGGGCGAGGGTCACCACTTTGTCAACAAATGCCTGAGCAAATTGTTGAACAGTTTAAGAAAAACCTTTCTCAACCAGCTATTGCAAGGAATTGAGGGATTTCACCATCTACGGTCCGTAATATCATCAAAGGGTTCAGAGAATCTGGAGAAATCACTGCACGTAAGCAGCTAAGCCCGTGACCTTCGATCCCTCAGGCTGTACTGCATCAACAAGCGACATCAGTGTGTAAAACAGGGGTCACCAACGCGGTGCCCGCGGGCACCAGGTCGCCCGTGAGGACCAGATGAGTCGCCCGCGGGCCTGTTCTAAAAAAAAAAAAATTTAAAAAAAATTAAAAAAAAAATAAAATTTTTTTTTTTTTTTTTTTTTAATTAAATCTACATAGAAAAAACACAAGATACACTTTCAATCAGTGCATCAACCCAAACAACCTCCCCCATGCACACTCATCCACACCCACTCACACAAAAGGGGTTATTTCTTTCTGCTACCAGTATTCTGGTTCCCACAACATAGACAACACATCTGCAAGGGACACAGTCCCTGAAGCACACATGATTGTATAGGCTGCTGGTCCACTAAAATTTTCATTAATTACTATTTTTTATGTAATTATTTTTATATTGTTTTACTTTCTTTTTTATCCAAGAAAATGTTTTTTATTTATTTATCTTATTTTATTTTATTTTTTTAAAAAGGGCCTTATCTTCAACAGACCAGGTTGTCAATGAAATTAGATTTGTTTAAAGGGTTTTTTAAACCAGGCCCAGTCCAGATAATATCCAAGTCGGACTCAGCAACACACACCTTCATTCATGTACACAGAAAAAAATTAGGGAACACAACAGATTGCATATAATTTATAAACAAAATTACATTTTCAAAATAAGCATTTATGTACAGTCCAGATTATGTCCAGGTCACTCAAATTAGGAAACACAACAACAGATATCATATAATCTATAAACATAATTATACTTTCAAAATAAGCCTTTGAGGACTTCTCATCTTTTTTTTTATGTTTTTTGACATCATTATCGTTTTCAACCATGTAACTTTCTAAAGTTAGAAAATACTGAATAAATGTTTTAAAGAAAGTAATACTAAGTGAATATCTGTTTTTGGCCTTAAAAATAAAAATTTTACCGAGTACTATAGTTAAATTGACTAAATCATGATTGTCAATGAACTCTCCTAAAATAACAGAAACCACATTAAGCTTCATAAACAAACCAATCCTTAAACACATTTTTTCAACTTCCACCCAAAACAAAGACACAATATGACAATACCAAAACAAATGCAGGGTGGATTCAGGCTCCTGACAACAAAATCGGCAATCATCTGACTCTGTCATATTCCATAATTTTAACATTTTCCCTGTGGGTAAGAAGTTATAAATAATTTTAATTTGAAAATAACGATTTTGCACATCGATAGTGGTTTTATAGATTAGTTTGAATATGGCATCCCATGGCAACGGGCAGTCAAAAAAGTCCTCCCATTTTCCATATGTGTTGTATGAGGCAGCCTTCAAAGATTTCTTTATTAAATAAAAATTATATATTTTTCTATTTATTTTAGTTCCTTTTTGCCAACTAGAATTTCTTATTAGAGGTTTACAAACTAATAATTTAGTAGTTCCATAATTAATTATTTGTTTCCATCTTTTCCCAATTACTCCAGTTAGTTGATAAAATGAAAAGCTTGAGCAAGCATCACCATACATAGCTCTAAATTCATCATACTTCATAATTTTACCATTCTCATTGATAATATCATTGACAAAAATGATTCCTCTTTCAAACATATATTTCCAAAAGAAAGGCTTTCCATCTATTACAATATTAGAGTTCATCCATATTAACTGCTGCAAAATATCGTCTCTTTTTTCTGGCACATAAAATTGAAAACACCACTATGAGTGGATTGTTTCCTTTATGAACCCCGCCATGTTTCCCAGCAGACTCTCTGGGAGGGGATCACTTGTAAAAAAGGATACAATTTCTTTTGATACAGTACATGTTTTTTTGTCCAACAGGACATTTGTGTACCACTCAATGTGTAAATACATCTTTGGAACAATTGATACTTTTAAAGACAGACACATAGCTTCAAGGTTGAGAAGTTTCAGGCCCCCATATTCATACTCTTTGTACAAAACCTTTCTTTTAATCTTTTCTGGTTTGCCGTTCCAGACAAAATCGAAGACCCTCCGCTCATAAATCTTAAAAAAGTTTTGTGATGGAGCTGGTAATGAAAAAAATAAATAAATAAATTGAGGAATAATTAACGAGTTGGCAATAGACATTTTACCATACAAGGTTAGGGATTTCCCTTTCCATAATTGCATAATTTTGTCCAGCTTTCTTAGTCGATTATCATAATTTACGGAGCCTAGATCTTCCAGATTTTCTGGGACAACAACACCAAGTATGTTAACTGGTCCATCTGTCCACAAAACAGGCACTTTGCATTCCATTCGAAAGGACGTTCCCTTTAGATTTCCGATCCTTAACATTTTACATTTATCATAATCAAGCTTAAGGCCAGATTGCTGTGAAAATATGTCCAAAAGATTAAGAAGGTTCTGCAAACAATGAGGAAAAATCTTATCTTTGTGAATCAGCCTTTTCTGACATGAACTTCATCAAGAACAAACACAGAACACGCCTCACTGATGCACATCTGCAAGACTCACTCAGAGTTGCAGTGTCAAGTTACACACCAGAGTACAACACACTAGTTAACAGCATGCAATGCCAGGCTTCCCACTAACTGACAAAGAAACAGATAACAGATTTGGTGTCCAGTTCAAAGTGTGACATGATTTAAAAATTTGAGAGTTTACTTTTGTATTTTACATGAGTTATTATTTGTACAAACATGGTGCAAAGTAATTCATGATTTGTTAAAAAATGTTAGTGGCTAGCTAGTTAAAATGGGATATTGTGATTTCACAAGACTGTCTTAGAAGCGATCATTTGAAAATGTTCAATTTGAAAAATGTGCACTTAGAGAAAATATAAAAATAAAGTGTTGCATATTGATATTTATCTGTTTCTATATATATTTATTGTGAGAAATCATTAAGATGATCAGTGTTTCCACAAAGATAAATATCATTAATTATTAATAATAACAGAGTTAAAGGTAAATTGAGCAAATTGGCTACTTCTGGCAATTTATTTAAGTGTGTATCTAACTGGTAGCCCTTCGCATTAATCAGTACCCAAGAAGTAGCTCTTGGTTTCAAAAAGGTTGGTGACCCCTGGTGTAAAAGATGACATCAGTGTGTAAAAGATATCACCACATGGGCTCAGGAACACTTCAGAAACCCACTGTCAGTAACTACAGTTGGTCGCTACATCTGTAAGTGCAAGTTAAAACTCTCCTATGCAAGGCGGAAACCGTTTATCAACAACACCCAGAAACGCCGTGGGCTTCGCTGGGCCTGAGCTCATCTAAGATGGACTGATACAAAGTGGAAAAGTGTTCTGTGGTCTGACGAGTCCACATTTCAAATTGTTTTTAGAAACTGTGGACGTCGTGTCCTCCGGACCAAAGAGGAAAAGAACCATCCGGACTGTTATAGGCGCAAAGTTGAAAAGCCAGCATCTGTGATGGTATGGGGGTGTATTAGTGCCCAAGACATGGGTAACTTACACATCTGTGAAGGCGCCATTAATGCTGAAAGGTACATACAGGTTTTGGAGCAACATATGTTGCCATCCAAGCAACGTTACCATGGACGCCCCTGCTTATTTCAGCAAGACAATGCCAAGCCACGTGTTACATCAACGTGGCTTCATAGTAAAAGAGTGCGGGTACTAGACTGGCCTGCCTGTAGGCCAGACCTGTCTCCCATTGAAAATGTGTGGCGCATTATGAAGCCTAAAATACCACAACGGAGACCCCCGGACTGTTGAACAACTTAAGCTGTACATCAAACAAGAATGGGATATAATTCCACCTGAGAAGCTTAAAAAATGTGTCTCCTCAGTTCCCAAACGTATACTGAGTGTTGTTAAAAGGAAAGGCCATGTAACACAGTGGTGAACATGCCCTTTCCCAACTACTTTGGCACATGTTTCAGCCATGAAATTCTAAGTTAATTTTTATTTGCAAAAAAAAAAATTAAGTTAATGAGTTTGAACATCGAATATCTTGTCTTTGTAGTGCATTCAACTGAATATGGGTTGAAAAGGATTTGCAAATCATTGTATTCTGTTTATATTTACATCTAGCACAATTTCTCAACTCATATGGAAACGGGGTTTGTAAGACAAGAATGTCTTTTTGTGCAAGCACAAGACGGCTAACAATGCAGGTAATGAAGAATCTACTATTTTGTCTACAAAGCCCTCTAAAAAGCATTTTTTTTAAAGTCAACAACGCCCCATTTACATGTCGTGACCTGTAAATGAACCAAACTGTAGCGACATTGTTATTGTAGGTGCCAGCACCAGGGAACCATTTTTCTGGCATAGTACACAGCGCCTTGCTCACAGTGTCTCGGGCTACTATTGATAGCTGACAAATATGCTATCTACTGGAATATGCTAAATTACCTTTGAGTTTTGAAAAATTTGAACCTTACAAATTCCACACGCTACCTACCAACTGTTATTCCAGACAGACTGGATCGGTGGATAATGGATATACTGGCTCTCATGCTCGTTTCCTTCCAATATTTCTAATCTGAGGAGTTACGATTATGCTGAATTTACCAGCGAAACAGGGAGCATAAGTGTTGTGCTGAAAGATACAACCATACCATCAGTCAGCATCTAAGTGAGTGCGAACATTAAGAGAAATGTTTGTATTTTGTCAGTAAAACGTGTAGCACTTAGCACTAGTGCTACATGATAGCTTAATTTTTCACTATGGCTGGAAGTGCTTATCACCCAGATGATAACAATTGTAGTTCATTCTGTCATGTTTTGTTTAGTTTTTGACTCCCTCTGTTCTGTTTTCAGCACCCTTGAGTTTGTGTGTTTTGGTTACCATGGGCGCTGACTAGTTTCACCGGCCTCTGATTAGTGTTCGGGACGCTCACCTGCTGCCGGGCACTAATCAGAGCGCTACTTATTCACGTTTTTCACCACACTCAGTCTGGTTTTCTTATTTGCTTCCATGCAACTGTTACGTTTGATGATTCCCTGCTTCTATGATTCTTGATTTCTGTTTATATGCTAAGCTTTCGCGCTAGCGTGTTCCTTTGCTCCCCGTGCGATTGGCACGTTTCTCTTTTGTTTGTTTCCTGTATTTTTGTATGATTTATGAGAATAAACCATCGTCCTACCTGCATCTTGCCTCCGGAGTTTTCCGTCTGCATCCATAAACATGCGACCCAACCGTTACACATTCTCCGTATATTCAGGCTCATTATCGCTTGATTTTCTGATTGTTGCCTTCAATTTATTGGTCGTGATTATCAGGGCCGTGGCTGAATGGCTAAATTGGGGCCCTAAGCAGATTTTTTTTTGGCGATAAACCGATTCTCGCAATATATTATTCGCTATAAAAATGATAATATAACGTTTTCAAAAAAGGTTACACGTTACAATATCTTTCCTTGGCTGCTGACGTATATGCGGAGTGGGTAAGCATATGCATGGCCTTTAGTTAATTCCTTATAAAAATAAAAATAGATTATGGAAAATAATGAATCAATTTAGAATCAGAATAAAAAGAATCGCGATTTGGATGAGAATTTATTTTATTGAGCGCCCCTAAAAAGTACTGTTAGCACTCATTTAATAATGTGTCTGTTCACCCCCAATGTGTCCATTAATGCAGTGGTCCCCAACCACTGCCGCGGCCCGGTACCGCACAAGAAATAAAAAATAAAAAATAATTTAAAAAAATATATATATATATATATCTTTTTTTTTTTTATTAAATCAACATAAAAAAACACAATATAAAGATTATATATCAATATAGATCAATACAGTCTGCAGGGATACAGTCCGTAAGCACACATGATTGGATTTCTTTATGGGAAAAAAATAAAATAAAAAAAAAAACCAAATTTTCAAGCGTTGACCAGTCCGCAGCTACAAAAAGGTTGGGGACCACTGCATTAATGTATTCCCTAAGATAAGTGTTTGTAAAAAAATACAAAAAAGTAAAAAAAAAACAATATCAACAATGTAACAATATGAACACAAGCACACATATGGCTAATACAAAAACTATATTGAAGTCATGACACTAGTATGTATGTGAAACTGACAACAGTTACTATCTATACTATCAAAGGAATGCAGGCTCTTAAACAAAATATGTTGAGTTATTGTCCCCTTTTAAATGTTTTCGAGTGAACCCACGCAAGTCCCAGCAAAGACTGCAATGTTTGTTTGCTCTTTGTGTGTGTGAGCAACTCTCAGCGTCGGAGGTGGACTCGCTATTTCAACAGCACATCAGTCCGTTTATGTATTGGGTGGCCGGGATTTTTTTTTCCAAATAAACACAGCTTGATTCAACTTGGGTGGGCAGACTTATCAAGCAACTAATTCTATAAACAGACCGGGGGAATAAGCCGCCGCCTGATTGGTTGTTAGGCAGAATGGGGGGGGGGGGGGGGGGGGCACGAGGGACTCTCAGAGCAATTACATTTTAATTAATGTGGGTGGGCTGAAACAGCACTCGCAGTTTATGCTGGACAACTTATTTCAACACAACGGAGCAAAAGTACGGCAGTTATTGCATTTCTTCTGCAGAGCTGATGAAAGTTGGGGAGTCGCTCAGAGGAGTGTGTGTTTTCCTCCCCGGGAAGAATCAATGATGACTTTCTACCACAGATTTGCTTTACCGTCCTCTGCTCTGAGCCTCTCCCGACCCCCACTCCTCTACTTGTACGGAGGGGACAGCGGCCCCACTGCCTTGAGCCTTATGCCGGACCGCCAGGACCCCCCACAGAAGCCACCTTACAGTTACATCGCGCTTATCGCTATGGCCATCAAGAGTGTGCCGGATCAGCGTGCAACACTGAGCGGCATCTACCAGTTCATCATGGACCGCTTCCCCTTTTACCTGGATAACAAGCAGGGCTGGCAGAACTCCATCCGCCACAACCTTTCCCTGAACGACTGCTTCATCAAGGTGCCCAGAGAGAAGGGGCGACCCGGGAAAGGCAGCTACTGGACGCTGGACACCAAGTGCTTGAATATGTTTGAGAATGGCAACTACCGGCGGAGAAAGAGGAAGGCAAAGAGTCCGCCGGATGCTGCAGGACTCAAGAACAACAAAGACTCCATCAGAGACCATGTCTCTTCTCAGAAACCCAAAGCGTCCTTGGTGGTGGAGATGACACTTAGGCAGGACGCAAAGCGAACTGAGACTCAAGCAGACCCCAAATCGGTTCTGGTCGCGATCAATCCCTCTGAGGAACAGCAGAATCTTCTTACGCACAAACAGAAAGTGTGCCGTGCAGTCAAACCCCCCAGAAGGAAGCTGGACCAGCACATACCTGAGCCATCACCGACGCTTGGACGGATGGATAACACGTCTCAGCTTTGCTACTCCGCTGCTCTCGAGTCCGGTTTCGGAGCACATGTTCCCAGAAGGGACAAATGCAAAGGTTTCAGCATTGAGAGCATCCTAGCAAAGTGAAGAACTGCAAGCTGCATCAAGAACAGGGATCGTTACAGTACTGATGTTGGTCCAAATGTGCTCATGGACGTCGGACACATGACTTCATTTATCACGCACGATCCCTGATAAAGGTCAGCTTTGGAAATGAAAAATATAATTACACGTAACAGTTTTAACATTAAGATACAATGAGACTTTAGATGCAAAAGAACCCTCAGTTACTTGGAAATATTCTGTTATATCACTCAGCTAAATCAAAATGTGCTTTTACTTTCACTTTCACGATATACAGTGTACATATTTCATTCAAATAACTTACGACTCGGCTGGTGTGTTTGTTTGTTTTTGTAACACCTTCCGTATTCAAATGTATATTAATTAAAATGTCTATGTTCATGTTTTCATAGACTGTGAATTTTAATGTGTAAAATAAAAAGATTAGTTTGATAATAAAGAACTGAATGTTTTGTGAAGGTACTACTGAATATATTAACAATTTATTTGAATCATATTAAAAATGTACAGCACAAAAAAACAAAACAAAAACAATCACACTTGCACTTCAATAACTCAACATGTCCAAAAGGAGAAGGAAGAAGCAGAGCTTATTGGATCATACCACTTTTCCATAATGGTGATATCAGACATGTACTCTGACTGTTATACTTTGGTTGATATTGTTTCTTAAACTGACTCATATTTGCACATTTTTGAAATTCTTTCCTTTTTTTTAACTCCACATACAGATACAGATACCCTAAATCAGGGGTGTTCAAAGTGCGGCCCGCAGCTAATATCTTAACATAAAACAAACAAAAACAAAGTGAAAAAAATAAAACCATATGATAGACGAATAGGTCTGAAGTTGATATAGAGACTTAAGCGTTTAAAGTAAAAAAAAAAAAAAAGGCTTTTTTTTTTTTTAAACACTTCTCTTAATGAGGCCCTTTTGGATACCCAATAATTTTAGTGAGACTTTATTGAAAAAAAAACTGCCATCGCTCAAAAAACAATAATAAATGAAAATGTATGTTGTTATGAATTATTGACCTATTTAAGACTCCAATGAATTCACGTCAAATATTCCACTTTGAAATTTTTGGTGGGAAGTATTGCATATTTTGTAGGGCTGCGAATCTTTGGGTGTCCCACGATTCGATTCAATATCGATTCTTGGGGTCACGATTCGATTCAAAATCGATGTTTTTTTCAGATTCAAAACGATTCTCTATTCATTCAATACATAGGATTTTATCTTTGTGAAAATATTGGACACAGTGTGTTGTCAAGCTTATGAGATGCGATGCAAGTGTAAGCCACTGTGACACTATTGTTCTTTTTTTTTAATTTTTAATAAATGTCCAATGATAATGTCAATGAGGGATTTTTAATCACTGCTATGTTGAAATTGTAACTAATATTGATACTGTTGTTGATAATATTCATTTTTGTTTCACTACTTTTGGTTTGTTCTGTGTCGTGTCTCCTCTCAATTGCTCTGTTTATTGCAGTTCTGAGTGTTGCTGAGTCGGGTTTGGTTTTGGAATTGGATTGCATTGTTATGGTATTGCTGTGTATTGTTTTGTTGGATTGATTAATTAAAAAAATAAATAAAATGAAAAAATTAAATTAAAAAATTTTAAAAAATCGATTTTTTAAAAATGAGAATCGATTCTGAATCGCACAATGTGAGAATCGCAATTCGAATTTGAAACGATTTTTTCCCACACCCCTAATATTTTGTGTTTTTGCCATCAAAAAACAGGGTTTTGACAAATAGGGCATAAAACATTAAACAAAAAAAAAAACTTTTTATCAACAGACCTGAAGTTATTCTAAAGATTTAAGCGTTGAATTAAAAATAAATAATATATTACTTATTTTCTAACATTATGACTGAGAACATTCTCAGTCCTTGGGACCAAACTTGGGGGGAGCCCTAAAAATGAACAAAAATTTCCTTATTATAAAGGTTTTGAAAATAAAAAAATATGGCAAATCAGGCAAATCATATAGCAGATGTAGATGCCCATATCGGCTGTTCAGATTTACTTTACAAAAGAGAAGTGTAGGATACTTCTCTTGTTGCCTTATTTGTATTTGACTTTATTAAATGTATTTATATTATCATTTGGTGCAGCCGGGCCGGAGCAGGAGGGGATAGAAAGAGAAAAAAAGGAAGACAGAGGGTGGAATTGTGGGGACAAGAGGGGGATTAGACAGAGAGACAAAAACAACAACAGCAAACACAACAACAACAAGAACAACAATTGAGCAACATCAGCAAATACGACATGTACAAATATGATGGTAAAAGTAATAGCAAATAAGCAGTTAGCGAAAATAAAAAATAATACAGAAATGACAATGAGCATTATTACACTAAAAATGGAGCAATACAAATACCAATAGAAATAGCGCTATTGATAATGAACAATACCAGTACTTTACCTTTATTATCAACAATACAATTGTTCAAATACAACGATACATATACGTAATGATAACTTGAGATACGAAAGAATGCAGAAAAATGGAGTGGAAGAAAGAGAAGCAACCTACATTAACCTTGTAGATTGTTATAGTAACAATAGGTTAAGCTTTGTCAGAGTGCCATGTGTCATACCCAGTTTACCCTAGGGCAACAACATTAATATATATTTGATGTTTTAGTGTGCGGCCCTCAGTGCAAACAGTTTTGACACACCTGCACTAAATGCGTTCAATGTTGTGCTAAGATTGTATTTTCCCTGTCTTATTTAAAGGAGGAAGCCTATTTTTGTTTATTTTGTACATTATTTTGGTTGTTTGGAAATGTAAAATATATATTATAACAACAAGAGTGCAAGTGACTAGAATCGTACACTCAACTCATCTTAATGTCCATCCATTTTCTACCACTTGGTGTTCCTACATTTGTGTTAGATGTCTTAGATGAAGAGATCAGTTAGGATTTTAGTTGACAGAGTAAACAACTAAAAATGTTTTGGACATTGTTTTCTCTAAACACATACATTTGTCTAAATATGGCAAAGGACACGCATTATTGTGGGTTTCCTGCTCGTCGTCTTCATCACTAAAGGAAAAATATAATCCACGGGAGAAAATTCCTCTGCCATTTTTTTTGAGTGGTCAGCTTGAAGCGTCCCTCTGTCTCCGACTCCCTCATCGTAATGTGACATGAGTGTGTGTCTGTTATAATTTTGCTGACTAGTTTTGATGACCCGCCATATCCCGCCTCTGATTGGCCAGTTCGTAATGTTTGGCCCTAATCTTAGCCAATTGTGACTCATCATACAAACACCAACCAATCATCATGGATTTTCTCCATATGTTTGGATGTTCTCATTCATCCAGGTCATTGTTTTTCTTCATATTTTTTTTGGCCTGGATTGGCAGTTCTCGTGTTGTAGCTTGTAGCTTTGATGTAAGCTACCTAGCTACATGGCTCTAAAAGTAGCTAAGCTACAGAAAAAGCTACTTGTTCAAAAGGTAGCTAAGCTACCGGCAAGCTACTGGAAAATTTAGTTAAGCTTTGTAGCTTAGCTACATGTAGCTTGGTACTGCCCATCACTGTATATATATATATATATATATATATATATATATATATATATATATATATATATATATATATATATATATATATATATATATATATATATATATATATATATATATATACATATATACATGTGTGTGTGTGTGTGTGTATATATATATATATATATATATATATATATATATATATATATATATATATATATATATATATATATATATATATATATATATATATATATATATATATAGTACAGGCCAAAAGGACACACCTTTGGACACACCTTCTCATTCAATCCGTTTCCCTTATTTTCATGACAATTTACATATTAGATTGAAGGCATCAAAACTATGAATGAACACATGTGGAGTTATGTACTTAACAAAAAAAAGGTGAAATAACTGAAAACATGTTTTATATTCTAGTTTCTTCAAAATAGCCACCCTTTGCTCTAATTACTTTTTTTGTGCACTCTTGGCATTCTCTTGATGAGCTTCAAGAGGTAGTCACCTGAAATTGTATTTCACTTCACATGTGTGCTTGAAGCTCATCGAGAGAATGCCGAGACGGTACAAAGCAGTATTCAGAGCAAAGGGTGGCTATTTTGAAGAAACTAGAATATTAAACATGTTTTTAGTTATTTCACCTTTTTTTTGTTAAGTACATAACGCCACATGTGTTCATTGATAGTTTTGATGCCTTCACTTACAATCTACTATGTAAATAGTCATGAAAATAAATTTAAATAGTCATGTAGCTGAGATAGGCTCCAGTGCCCCCGTGACCCCGAAGGGAATAAGCGGTAGAAAATAGATGGATGGATGGATGAAAATAAAGAAAACGCATTGAATGAGGAGGTGTGTTTTGGCCTGTACTGTATGTATGTATAATGTCTCAGGAACAAAAGGATACCACATTTTTTGTAGGAAATAAAAGTTTTCAGCCTACAGAGGGCTCAGTATATAGACACCCCAAAAATCAAAGTGAAAAAATGATGTGGCAGGCTCGTCCATTTTGCCTAAATTCAATTTCTGCAACTAAAAATTCTTTTCAATATCTTGTGTGGCCCCCACGTGCTTGTATGCATGCTTGAAAACGTCGCGGCATGCTCCTAATGAGACCACGGATGGTGTCTTGTGGGATGTCCTACCAGATCTGTCTAAGGCAGGGGTGGGCAATTAATTTTTACCGGGGGCCGCATGAGCTACCCGAGCACTGCTGGAGGGCCACATCGACAATATTTCAATTAAATTTTGCTCAATATTATTTTTGATATATACCGTAAGATAAATAATAATAATAATAATAATAATAGTAATACTTCAACATAGTGTGTGTAACAGCATTCCATGACTAATATATATAAATTAACATTAATAATAAATGACAGTAAAATAAGCACACGTATGACTGAGGAGTCATAGTGTAACTTTGTGTGGTGTTTGAGTTGTCCGACTTTTTGTGTGGCCATAAACGCACCAGTGGTTTAGTGCTATGCGTGTTGGTGACAGATGACAAGTTGGTTTTGGCCTGGTTTGTACGGCAGAAAATGACTAGTTTTTCGAGATAGAATTGTTTTACTCATGTTTTTGGTGTGGTTATGTCCGAATATAAACAGTTTTGTTCAATAAAGTGATCGATATAATTCCTGTCCTCGAAGCATCTCGATAGACGTTACAATAATCGAACGGTGTTCAATTGAACGGTGTTGACGAACACCGTTAGGGCCGCTTGTTGTCACTGTCACTCAAAGTTGCATTGCAAAATTACATAGAATAAATATGTTTATTTTGTTTATAATTCAGATGGGATTTGATTTGGTGCGCGGCATATACTTGCTGCGCGCAGCGGACGCTTGAGCAGTGCGCAATTGCGCAGGCACGCACCTTAGGTGAGGGGACGTTGCTTTGCAGTTCATGTCTTGTTGAAAACACGCCATTCCTCATCAACTTTTCTCTTTTTGGCGTCTCGGGTGTAAACCGTGCATCACTTGTCGCTGCATGTGCACCTTCACTCGCAGGTTACACACGGACACACGCCCATAAATAATACTTTTCAAAATAAAAGCAGCACAGTTGTATTGCGCGCAGGACATAGATATTTTTTCAACTTTATTTTGTAATTGCAGTTGTTCACATTCACTCACAATCACGCATACGTCCACACGGAAGTAATACAAATAACGATTTTCAAAACAAAAGCAGCACCGTTGTATTGCACACTCGACATAGATACTTTTTAAAATGTATTTTGTAATTTATAATTGGCCTCACGCGGGCCGGACAGGGACGCACAAAGGGCCGGATGCGGCCCGCGGGCCGCAGAATGCCCAGGTCTGGTCTAAGGGCATCAGTGAGCTCCTGTAAAGTCTGAGGAGCAACCTGGCGGCGTCTGATGGAGCGAAACATTATGTCCCAGAGGTGTTCTATCGGGTTTAGATCAGGTGATCGTGAGGGCCATTCAATTGTGTCAATCCCTTCATCCTCCAGATACTGTCTGCACACTTTTGCCACATGAGGCCGGGCATTGTCGTGGACCAGGAGGAACCCAGGACCTACTGCACCAGCGTAGGGTCTGACCATGGGTGCAAGGATTTCATCCCGATACCTAATGGCAGTCAGACTGCCGTTCTCTAGCCTGTAGAGGTCTGTTGGTCCCTCCATGGAAATGCCTCCCCAGACCATCACTGACCCACCACCGGACGGGTCATGCTGAATGATGTTGCAGGCAGCATAGCGCTCTCCTTGGCTTCTCCAGACCCTTTCACGTCTATCACAGGTGCTCAGGGTAAACCTATTCTCATCTGTGAAAAGCACAGGGCGCCAGTGGCGGACTTGCCAATTCTGGTGTTCTATGGCAAATGCCAATCGAGCTCCACGGTTCTGAGCAGTGATCACAGGGCACACTACAGGACGTCGTGCCCTGAGGCCACCCTCGTGAAGTCTGTTTCTGACTGTTTGGGCAGGGACATTCACACCAGTAGCCTGCTGGAGGTCATTCTGTAGGGCTCGGGCAGTGCTCAACCTGTTCCTCCTTGCACAAAGCAGCAGATATTGGTCCTGCTGCTGGGATGAGGAGCGTCTACGGCCCCGTCCAGCTCTCCTAGAGTAACTGCCTGTCTCCTGGAATCTCCTCCATGCTCTGTAGATTGTACTGGGAGACACATCAAATCTTCTTGCAACAGCACGCATGGATGTGCCATCCTGGAGGAGTAGGACAATCTGCGCAACTTCAGGAGGGTTAAGAAATCACCTCATGCTCCCAGTCGTGATAATGACTCTAGCTAAAGCCAACACTTGTGGAAAAACAGTTAAAAAAGATCAAGAGGGAGGAACTTGAAATGGCCTCCACCTGCAAAACCAGTCCTGTTTTGGGGGTCATCTCGTTGTTGCCCCTCTAGTGCACCTGTTGTTAATTCCATCAACACCAATGCAGCTGAAACTGATTAACAACCCCCTCTGCCACGTACCTGACCAAAACCTTATCAGAAAAGTGCAATTGAATTCATGCCATACCCTGATAAAAAACTGTTCCTTTATTTTTTTGAGCAGTGTATCTATATTAGAGCTGTCAAATTTAACGCATTATCTCATGCGATTATTAACAAAAAACGTTATTGCAATAATCATGTTTAAACAGGGATTAATCATGCACTTTATTGTCCGCGAATGCTCCATTATCTTAACCGTGGATGGTTACCTGAAAGGCAGAGGTGTTATACGGTTAGTGATAGGGTCAATATATATATGCCAGTTCAAAGATGAGTGACTGGTCTACTCACTTGCAAAACTGCCTCCCAAAATTTTATTTTTTTTAAGTGTTTGTGTATGACATTTTTACAGTAAAATTGCGTTTGTGTCAAAGTATCTGGGTCTTTTTTCATTTCAATTATGAAAACAAGTAATTTAAGTGTGATTATCCAAATAAATAATTTAAATTAAAAAAAAAGTCATTTTGAAATTATGACATGTTTAATTATTCAAATACAAGTTATTAGAAATGTGTGCTAAAAATAATAAAAGTGCTAATATATAAATATATATAACAGTATTTGAGTGCAAAATGTAAAGTTAAAGTACCACTGATAGTCACACACACACTAGGTGTGGTGAAATTACTCTCTGCATTTGAACCATTCCCTTGTTCCACCCCCTGGGAGGTGAGGGGAGCAGTGAGCAGCAGCGGTGGTCGCGCTCGGGAATCATTTTGGTGATTTAACCCCCAATTCCAACCCTTGATGCTGAGTGCCACGCAGATAGGTAATGTGTCCCATTTTTATAGTCTTTGGCATACTTGCCAACCCTCCCGAATTTTCCGGGAGACTCCCGAATTTCAGTGCTTCTTCCGAAAATCTCCCGGGACAACCATTCTCCCGAATTTCTCACGATTTCCAGCCGGACTTAAGGCACGCCCCCTCTAGGTCCGTGCGGACCTGAGTGAGGACAGCCTGTCGTCATGTCCGCTTTTTCTTCATATAAACAGCGTGCCGGCCCAGTCACGTCATAACATCTACGGCTTTTGGAGAGTGCACAACTGCGCACCCAACAAGAAGGAGACGAAGCAGAAGAACGAAGAAGAGACAGTCATTCCGACGACGAGTGACAGAGAATAGAACGAGGATGGACAATTCAACCCTAAGCTCACTTCTCTCCTGCAAATTAAATGTCACAGATACTGCCCATACCGATGCTCCTTCAAAGGCTGTGCTACTGGCTGCAAAGCATTGCATTTTCAAATACAACAATGAATAGAGGAGTGTTATGTGTGTGTATATGTGTAAATAAAGGAACACTGAAATTCAAGTATTTCTTTTATTTTTATATATATATATATATATATATATATATATATATATATATATATATATATATATATATATATATATATATATATATATATATAAGAAATACTTGAATTTCAGTGAATTCTAGCTATAAATATAATCCTCCCCCTTAACCCCCCCCCAAAAAAAAATCTCCCGAATTCGGAGGTCTCAAGGTTGGCAAGTATGGTCTTTGGTATGACTCGGCCGGGGTTTCAACTCACGATCTACAGGCCACTGAGCAGGTTTGAACTATTTTGGACATAGTCAGATCAAGGTGGTTGGAGGCCCACCTCTAAAACTATATTGTATAGGAGTTAAAACATTTTGTGGGTAATGTTTGGTTGTCATGCATCATAGGTAGGGTCCTACAGACTTCAACCGTTGCAGACAGGAAATATATATGGCACCCTGTGGTACGGTTCTTCTGAGACATTACCATTTGAAGAAGCTTATCGTTTGGTATGTCAGATGTCAGTTTTGAAAGAATCTCCCAGAGGACCAAAAGGAGGCCGTGCTTAGGGCTTCTTTGAAGCTCGATTCTCCCCCGATCCCTCAACGTTGGCATCCTCTACATCAGTGTTTTTCAACCTTTTTCGAGCCATGGCACATGTTTTTCATTGAAAAAACTCCCGAGGCGCACCGTTAGCGGAAAACATAAAAGAAATGAAAATCAGCAGCCGATATTGACAGTAAAAAGTAGTTCTCGCAATTGTTGGATGTACATTCAAACCATAACCAAGCATGCATCACTATAGCTCTTGTCTCAAAGTAGGTGTACTGTCACGACCTGTCACATCACGCCGTGACTTATTTTGAGTTTTTTGGTGTTTTCCTGTGTGTAGTGTTTCTTATTTTGTTGTTGATTGTCATGTCATGTACAAAAGTACTTTGTGGACACCGTCTGCTGATCCACACGCTGTAAGTCTTTGCTGTCGTCCAGCATTCTGTTTTTGTTTACTTTGCAGCCAGTTCAGTTTTAGTTTCGTTTTGCATAGCCATCCCTAAGCTTCAATTCCTTTTCATAGCGGCACTCACCTTTTGTTTATTTTTGGTTTTAACCTCTAAAGGCCTTAGTGACCACATGCGTAGACAGCACCATTTAGCTCTTATTTCCAAAATTGTGTACACTACTGAATTGGGGTCTTATGCCGACATATAGACACTTATACTGCTATCTGGTGGTGTCAGAAGAGTGTAACATACAATGGAATTTGGAAAAAAAAAGTGTAAAAATAAAAATTTGCATGTCACTACACACGAAGTACACGTTTGTGTACTTATGGACTAAGTACATCATATCAAAAGATGGTTTTTAGTTTGTATTCTAATTAGGGTCCAATAAGCCCAAATAGCAAAGAGAAATTAAAAAAAAGCTGTCAGGACTTGGACCTTGGAGTTTGTTTTCCCAGAATGCAACGGAAAGTTGGCTCGAGCAAGACGTGAATGTGAGTACATTTTTTTATTTTACACTAACAAAGGAACAAAAAGCGCGCTCAAGGCGGAAGTAAAAACTTGGATTAATGAAACAAATACTTGCACGTGGGCAAAAAACCAAGGACATGAACAAAAGTCGCTAACTGTGGCATGAATAGAAAAAACTTACTTGACATGGCATGAAGTGCGCGGAGGTAAACAGAGGGAACGTCGCCAGGCCGACCAACAGAAAAAGACAGGCTTTAAATAACAGTGACATGATTAGTGAAAACAGGTGCGTGACTCAAAACGTGAAACAGGTGCGTGACATGTCAGGTGAAAACTAATGGGTTGCTATGGAAACAAAACAAGGAACTAAGAAAGTGTCCAAAAAACAAACAGCACATGGCCAAACAAAAACATGATCAACACAGACATGACAAAAGCATGTAAACAAACAGCTTGGGCCTTAAGAGGTTAAGCATTAGATACCTTTTTACCTGCACACTGCCTCCTGCTGTCGTCTGCATATTGTGATCACGACAAACAATGTTCCCGACATCCACAAAGCAATTAGCTACCGGCTGCCACCTACAGATATGGAAGAGTATTACACGGTTACTCTGCCGCGCTCTAGACAGCACAGACACTCAACAACGGCACATTATTTGCGGATTATAAATATTTTTAACCCAATTAGGTGAAATGACATCATCTCCCACGGCACACCAGACAAGATCTCACGGTACACTAGTGTGCCGCGTCACAGTGGTTGAAAAACACTCCTCTGCATGACACCTGCATGAAATCAGTGTGGTCAGCTGACAGCTTCTTTGCAAACAGACAGCGCTCACGTCTAAAAATAGTTTTGCAGGCCGGACACACACTTGCCTGAGAAAACTTGTCCCCACAAAAGCTGTGCAAATCAGGAATGTTTGTTGAAATAAATAAATCTCCCCTCATTTGAAGCGAGGAACTCACAGGCGCACACATTTCCTGTCTTTGGGGGAATAAAACCTGGTGACAATGTCAGAGGGGATGAGAGTGATACTGAGGGGTGGAGAGATGAGTGCCATCATATCAGCAGTGAGAGCATACAGTAGACTTCATCTGTGTGGTGTTTGAGTGCATGACTAACATTACATTACATCCTTCACTCATCTGCATTCTCATCTTCTCTGGATCTTATGTCAACAAAGTGTATGCTGTAGGTCTCTGTGAGTATTTGGACTGTAAACGATCCCCAAGAACGGGGGTCGGCAACCCGCGGCTCTAGAGCCGCATGCGGCTCTTTAGCGCCGCCCTAGTGGCTCTCTGGAGATTTTTCAAAAATGTATGAAGAATGGAAAAAGATGAGGGGGAAAAAAAATCTATTTTTTTGTATTAGTATGGTTTCTGTAGGAGGACAAACATGACACAAACCTCCCTAAATGTTATAAATCACACTGTTTATATTAAACATGCTTCACTGATTCGAGTATTTGGCGAGCGCCGTTTTGTCCTACTTATTTTGGCGGTCCTTGAACTCACCGTATAGTTTGTTTACATGTATTGATTGATATAACTTTCTCCGACTTTCTAGGACGTGTTTTATGCCACTTTTTCTGTCTCATTTTGTCCACCACACTTTTAACGTTGTGCATGAATGCACAAAGGTGAGTTTTGTTGATGTTATTGACTTGTGTGGAGTGCTAATCAGACGTATTTGGTCACTGCATGACTGCAAGCTAATCGATGCTAACATGCTATTTAGGCTAGCGATGTGTACATATTGCATCATTATGCCTCATTTGTAGCTATATTTGAGCTCATTTAGTTTCCTTTAAGTCCTCTTAATTACATTTATATCTCATGACACACTGTCTGTATGTAATATGGCTTTTAATTTTTTGCGGCTCCAGACAGATTTGTTTTTGTATTTTTGGTCCAATATGGCTCTTTCAACATTTTGGGTTGCCGACCCCTGCCCAAGAAGAAGCAGCACACACACAAAATCTTTGCAATCTCAGCTGATGTTATTTTAGAAAACACTTTGAAAATGAAACCATTTTCACTGGTGGGTTGCACATGGTTCACTGGTACACATAAGTAGACCACCATCGTTAATCAAATTAGTTTCATCCTAATACTCTCCACTTATGTGGCTTTTTAGCACTATTATTTTCTCATTATCCTAATAATGTTGTGATTCAGCAGTCTTATCTACAAAACCCAAAACCAGTGAAGTTGGCACGTTGTGTAAATGGTAAATAACAACAGAATACAATGATTTGTAAACCTTTTCAACCTATATTCAATTGAATAGACTGCAAAGACAAGATATTTAACGTCGAACTGAGAAACATTGTTATTTTTTGCAAATATTAGCTCATTCGGAATTTGAGGCCTGCGACATGTTTCAAAAAAGCTGGCACAAGTGGCATAAAAGAAAGTTGAGGAATGCTCATCAAAACACTTATTTGGAACATCCCACAGGTGAACAGGCTAATTGGGAACAGGTGGGTGCCATGATTGGGTATAAAAGCAGCTTCCATGAAATGCTCAGTCATTCACAAACAAGGATGGGGCGAGGGTCACCACTTTGTCAACAAATGCGTGCGCAAATTGTCCAACAGTTTATGAACATTTCTCAACGAGCTATTGCAAGAAATTTAGGGATTTCACCATCTACGGTCTGTAATACAATCATTGGTAC